>NC_056738.1:33854024-34035411 GCF_019279795.1 Protopterus annectens | reverse complement strand
TAAACTTAGAATAACCTTTTAGATGAGGAATTTACTGTACAACATTAAGAAGAAATCTGTTAGGCACCCAGCTATGTTCAGAAGATACTTTTATACAAAGAGTACAATATGAGAGATCTTTACGCTATTTGGTGAAAGATGCTGAAGATCCCCTGATGAAAGGGGAAAGTTAGGAATACACAGATTTTTGGACTAATAAGCTGACAGTTGAAGGTGGACTTGCAGAGCCTAGTAGGTAATATATGGGAGAGTAAAATAGTCATTATAGCAATGTATTTATTTGTTCTGAGCTGAGATCCCTTTTTGAAGTTGGCCAGTTAGTCAGATGCTTTTAACTTTATTTTTAACTTTAGTAATATTAGTAGGAACCCAACAATAATGAAAAATAGAAAAGTAGTAGCATCCTTTCATTACTGTAAGTAACAGAATTAAAGAAAAAGAAAACTGATCTAAAAGACAATACAACTACCAGTATGATGCCTAGAGAAATTACTGTGTCATAAATATGTACAGGTTAGGCAATATGATTAATGACATGTCAGTTTGTTGACTTGAACCTGTACTTAATGAGTGATATTTGATAAAATTTAAGCAATAAAGAAAAATTAACGTCTTTGGTAAGTAACAGATCTTAGACTGGCCTCCTTTTTGAAGGTGTACTGTTAAGCTGCTGACTGTGATAAGGACTCTTGTTTCTTGCTTATTTGAAAAAATGGTTCAAAATTTAAAAATGGAGCGTTAGTTTTGTTTAGAATAAATTAAAAATGCAATGGATTGCTGTGTTGTTAAATAATGAAATTGTGAGCTTTTGGATTTAGACTATCTTGTATTAGAGTCGCTAGATTACATCTCAAGTCACCAGAACATGAATGTACAGTGTCCCATGTATGTGGAATGCACAAATTTAATGTTTATATTCGAGGATTGCAGTAAAAGTAACTTCAGACAGTTGTCATGGCAGCATATGGGGGTTGGGTCAGAAAAAGCTGATGAAATTTGAGATGGAAGGGAAAGTAGTGGAACAGGTTAACATCTTTAGGTTTCTGGAAGGGATGGTTGTGGAGAAGGGAAGATGTTCTTTGCGTTTCACGGTTGCTGTCATCATATTTGGGTTATCCCTGCCAGGGTAGCCCTCGGCCGTTCCGAATGCCAGAGACTTTGTATTTCTGCGTTGGTTGCTGTTGCTTGAGGACTGATGGTCATCAGTAGAAGTGTGGCAGCCGATGCCATTACATCAGTCTTTCTTGCCAGGGAGCCTGAAGCAGATGTTCTTAGTGATTCACTGTTGCAGTCATCACACTTGGGTTATCTGCCTGCAGGTAGCCTTCAGTTGGCCCGAATACCAGAGCTTTGGGATTTCTGCATCTGATGCTGTAGCCTTTTCCATGACGTCAGGTAGTCAGGGGTATAAAACATTCAGCCGACGCAATTACATCAGTCTTTCTTGCTGAGAAGGAGCCCAAAGCAGAAGCAGTTTGCAAGTGCCGATCGGCTGCTACCTTAAATTTTCATTTTTCGAGTTTCATACCTGAAGTCTTTTAAAACTAAGTACCCCGAAGGGGGTTCTTTTTTTCTTGCTCTAACCAATGTCAGAAAAAGTTAAGAATTGTCTTGCTTCTGAAAAGCAAATACCTCAGACGTTTTCATTCTTACTGCATCACTTGTTTGGGTCCAGACCACGACGTCAGTCGCGGTCGGTTATGTGCCTTGTTTAACACCCAAACTATTTGTCAGGCAATTTTTGTAGCTAAATTATTTTGCTCTCATTCTCCGTTTTCCGAAATGGTTTCGGTAAGCCATCCAACTACCGATCTTCTGAAAATGCAGAAAGACAGAGACCGCATAGGTCAAATACTGCTGACGATGCTTCCGTTAAGCTAGTTGCTAGTCCACCGGTACTCAGGCGCCTTTGCAGCCCCTTATGCCTGCTTCAGCAGATTCGCAGGTCTCTGCTCAGACCCATTCTGAGTCCAGTATGCCGCAAGATGCTTCTACTATGGAACCCGCTGATGTCTCTAAATTGAAAGGGTCCGGAGCTGCTGTGCAGACACCAGCTTCTGAGAGTGTATTCCTACCTATCGATTTTCGTATTAAGCTAACTTGTTAATTTTTAACTAGGTCTACCCAGTTTCTCAGGCACAGAGTTCGCACTACTCCTAGAAAACAGACATCCAAAGTGCATGTTTAAGCTCCCTTGCCACAAAAAGAAATGCTTAGAATGGCTGAAGACCTAATTACTCTAATTAGGGGAAGCTGGCCTTCCCCTGCTAAACGACAAAGAATTGAATTTCCTTCTGATTCTACAGACCAGGAGTCCGATGTCTCTGACCCTTCTGATTACCAGGACATACCCTTATTTACTTATGAGGAGTCAGATGCAGAGAAATCCATTCCCTCTGCCTCCCCTGCAGAGGATTTTTCTTTTGGTGAAACCTTGCATACCTTAAGAGAGCATTTCACCTGGGAATGCCAGGATTATTCTCAGTCCAAAAAGAGACTCTGGGAATTTTTGATTTGCCTCTGTATAAGTCTCTAGCTATACCCCTTGTCCTGGATATTGTAGATGATGTCTTCATGGTATCTAGTCTTACTCCTGACACTTTACCACCAGCTCCTAGAAAATCTGACCGGTACCTACAGAGTACTTGACTCACAAATTTCTCTAAGAATCCTACTGTAGATCCAGAGACCATTTTCCAAGGACCTAAAGGCATTAAGGCTGCTACAGCCAAAAACCTTTCACCTTCAGACAGGGATTTTGGAGCTTTAGACAGACTGGGCAAGAAGGTTTATACCTCTGCTATTCTTGCCATCAGGGTTTTGAATTGCCAGTTTCACATGTTGAAGTGCCAGCAACATATTATGGAACTAATTAAATAAAAAATGGTGCTACTTCTAGCTTGTGCATAAAATAGATTCACAACTGTTAATGCATTCTGCAAACCAAGTTAGTAAACATACTTTGCACTGTGGATTTGATGCCTTAGAAGCATCTTTCAGGGCTGCTGTCACTGGGTCTGTACTGAGAAGGCATGCTTGGCTGAAGGAACAATTCTTGCCTGACCATGTCAAAGCAAAATTACTAGATTCTCTATTAAATCAGGGTAGTTTGGCACAAAAACAGAAGTTCTTAAAAAGATGGAAGAAAAAGCTAAATCTATGCAAACTATCAAAGATTTCTTACAGATGCAGTCACCTAAATTCAGTAGGCATTGGCCTTCAAAAAAACTGTCCTTTCCAGCCCCTCCCAGGCCTGCTCAGTCCAAACCCAGGGGAAACCGACAACCAAGACTACAGTCTCAGGGTATGCAGAGATCTAACCAATGGAGTGTTCCCACCTCAAAAACAGGGAGTGGTAAGCCACCCCCTTATGGAAAAAGTTCACAATGACTTTCCAGTTATCCTTCCTAGCCTTGCCCAAGTACTTGCAACCCTAGGTGGAAAACTCGCCCTTCATGCAAAAAAAATGCATGTCCATTACTCAGGACAGATGGGTTCTAAACACTGATGCAGATTCTACTTCCACTCACTGTCAACCCCAAGCGGGTTGCCAGAAATTCCTCCAAACCAGTGGGCAGAGGCTCAAAAGCAAGTACTTTCCCTTCTCCGTATCAGGGCTGTTCAACCTGTTCCAGTAGAACAAAGTTGTCAGGGTTTCTGCTCCAGACTGTTCCTGGTGCCCAGAAAAGATGGCTCTTGGCACCCTCTCCTGGATCTATCAATTCTCAAACCTTTCTGGTGGTCCCAAAATTCAGAATGCTTACACTGCAACATCTTCTTCCTATGCTAGCAAAGGATGCCCGATTAGTCGCTCTAGATTTAGAAGAAGCTTATCTGCACACCTCCATAAGGGAGTCTTGCAGGAAATATCTATGTTTCAGGGCAGTTCTCTGCAATTCCCTTTAGCTTATCTGCTGTACTCTGAGTATTCACAAAGTGCCTGGCTCCAGCCTTTGCATACTGAAATATTCAATTTTATCCATACTTGGACGATTGCCTGATTCAGGTGGACAGTCAGGAAATGCTACTTCAGCACCTGGCATTTGTAAAAAGATTTCTAACTTCACTGGGATAAACCATTAACGAAAAGAAATCACAACTGGTGCAGAGTCAACAAATTGTATTCCTGGAAGCAAGTTTGAACACACCTTCCCAGTTGGCATTCCTCACTCTAGAAAAGCAGGTCCATTTGACAGGCTATTTCAAACTACTAATGGCCACCAAAATCCAGCTATCTGCAAGCCCTAGGGTTCATGGCCTCATGCATTCTGCTAATTCCTTATGCAAGACTGCATATGAGGAAACTTCACTGGTACTTGAAAAGTCTCTGGTGTCAACATTCTCAGGACCTGGAAACAGTGATTCCCATCATACCTTGTGTAAGGGCAGAGTTCCTTTGGTGAGCAGAGGCATGCATCCTCAACAAGGGACTTCTTTCAGTCAACCCTCACCGCCCAAACCCTGACAACAGACTCATCAGGCAATGCATGGGGGGGGCTCACATGGCAGGCAGCTGCATCCAAGGCAAATGGAGCCCAGACCAAATTCCCCTGCACATTAATCAAAAAGAGATGCTGTACGGAATACGCTGACAGCCTTCAAATATCTTATCATTCTTCCAGGACAGCTGCTGATAGACAACACCACAGTTATGTGGTACATAAACAAGCAGGGGGGAACTCGTTCTTACCCATTTTGTAGGTTAGCCATGGCCCTGTGTAACACAGCCTTCAGCAGCCAAGTGCACCTACAAGCTCAATTCCTGCCAGGCAAGCTAAATTCACTGGCAGACTACTTGAGCAGAATTCTACTGGACCCTTGAGTGGACACTGGAACCCAACTCATTCAAACTTCTAACCCAGAGGTGGACCTTTTTGCCTCCCCCCAAAACCACCAATCGAGCAAATTTTGCACCAGGACCTCTCACAGTAGAGCCAGGAAGGTGGATGGCCCTATCCTTTACATAGGAAAACCTCTCAATTTATGCCTTTTCTCCTCTGCCCCTCCTCTCAAAAATACTACTCAAGATCAGACAGGTCAGGTCAAGGGCAATCCTTATTGCACCAGACTGGCCACACCAGCACTGGTACCCACTTCTACGCAGTCTGACAGTGCCACCCATGCACCTACATCAGACACCTTCCCTGCTGTCACAACAAGGAGAGATTTTGCATCCACAGCTGCAAACCCTAAACCTTGCAGCCTGTCTTTTATCCCCTGAATACATCACCAGCACCCCTCAGCAAACAGGTGCTGGATGTTATCCTTGAGGCAAGAAGGCTTAGCACTAGGAAATCCTGTGCTGAAAGTTGGAAAATTATTGTTCTTGGAGTCAGTCTTAAGGAAAGGACATAGCTGTGCCCACCTTATCTGAAATTCTTGATTACCTATCAGCGCTGCTCCACACAGGCCTATCTTTCTCATCCATTAAGACTCATGCCTCTGCCATCTCAGCTCATAATTCAGAGCCACCTCTCTCTTCTCACCTTCTCATCAAACAGTTCCTTAGAGGAGCTAACAATTTAAGGTCCCTAGGAGAGCTACCACCTCGGCCTATGACCTTAACTTTGTACCGGACAAGCTCACACTTCTCCCTTTTGAACCTGCTGCTTCAGCAGAGTTAAAATTCCTGTTGGAAAACAGCCTTACTATTACTTCAGCAAGATGAGTGTCTGAGTTACAGGCACTAGTGGCGGTGGAGCCCTTCATTATTTTCCATGCTGACAGGGTTTCCCTCAGGACTAACCCATCCTTTATTCCCAAGGTGGTATCCAGTGTGGCTTTAAACCAATCCATCCATTTGCCAACCTTTTTCCCTAATCATCAGAATAAAGGGGAAAGGATCCTGCACTCCTTGGACATGCACAGACGGCTCAGGTTCTACCTTGACAGGGCTAAGCCTTTCAGAAAATCTGACCAGCATCTAGTCAGCTTTGCTACAGGGCCAGAGGGCAAGGCCATTTCGAAGCAAACCATTTCCAAATGGATAGTACAGTGCATCCATTTCTGCTACAAGCACCATGGAAAACCTACCCTTCAGGGGATCGTGACTCATTCCACTAGAGCTACTTCAACCTGTACAGCACTTCTCAGCGGAGTCCCTACCAGGGACATCCTGGAAGCTGCAACCTGGAGTTCTGTACACACCTTCACCAAGCATTACCACTTACCTATTTTTTCGAAATCCAGATCTGGATTTGCTACAGCAGTCTTACAAGGCCTGCTAGCCAATCCTAACACTTCTCGACTTCCTTCACCCTTGCTCATCTGTGGGAATCAACCCATGTGTGATTACTGCAACAGTGAAACATGAAGAACGTAGTACAGTTGTTTACACTTAACATAAATGTAAATGTTTCAGTGTTTTCACCGTTGCAGTCCTTTGTTCCCTCCCTCCAGCCCCCTGGCTTTCTGTATCCTTTCTACCTGTCCTCTTTATGGCCATCTTTTATGGCAGGGGTGTTTACTTTTTACTGGAGGTGTTCCACACCATGTAATAGCTTCCTTCTTACATCTGGGGCAAGAAAAACTGATGCAATGCCATCGGCTGCAAGTTTTTTACCCCTGATGTTATGAAAGAGGAGACAGCATCCGATGCGGAAATCCCAAGACTCTGGTATTCGGGCCGACTGAGGGCTACCTGCAGGCAGGTAACCCGAATACCAAACTGTGATGACTGCAACAGTGAATAGACTCGAAAATCTACATTTATGGTAAGTGTACACAACTGTACTTTCTCACAATTTCCGGTCTGTCGCTACCCGAGTTTTCGTCTCCGAATTGAAGTTGAAGTCTTCTAAAGCCAAGTACCCTGTTTGGTATCTTATTTTTTTGCACTAACCTATGTAAAAAAAAAAAAAAAAAAAAGTCAGTTGTCTTGCCTGTGAAAAGCAAATACCACACAGAGACTTCCAGTGTTACTGCGTCACTTGTTTAGGCTCAGACCATGACATCCCCACATTGTCGCTTCTGTGCTTTGTTCAATGCCAGAACTATCCGTCGTTTGTCCCTTATCGTTGCCAGATATTTTTGTTTACAGTCCTCCAATTCCGATATGACTTCGATAAGCCATCCGACAGCAAATCTTCTGAAAAAAAAACGTAAAGACAGGGACTGATGACACTGGTCCAAACCTACCGACAACGCTTCTGTTAAGCTAGCCGTCAGTCCTCCAGTACTCAATGAGGCACTTTTGCAGCCCCTGATGCCAGCTTCTGTTTCGAAGACCGCTACTGAGATGCTTTCGAGTCCAGTATGCCGCAAAACTCTTCGACTGAGGATCCTGCGGTTGTCTCTACTGGGTCCTGAGCTGCTGAGCAGGCACCGGCTTCCAAGGAAGTCCTTCACACTACCGAATCTCAACACAAGCAGACGTCTTCTTTTGTGACTACCGTTCTTTCAAAAACGACTGTTTTAGGCCCAGGGTTTGAACTACACCCAAGAAACCGACAACCCACTCTCAGGTGCCTGCTACCTTGCCTCAGTCTCAAATGCTTAAAATGGCGGAAAACCTTATGCTGATTAGGGGAAGCCATGCTTTTCTCTCAAAAAGGAAGAGATTTGTCCCCTGTAGTATTGTCTGAACAAGAGTCAGATGAATCTGATACATCTGACTATTAAGACATGCAACCCCTCTCCACTTACGAGGATTCTGATGCAGAGGACTCCATTCCTTCAGCCTCTCTCCCAGAGGATTTTTCCTTTGGGGAAACCCTGCATACTTTAAGGGAGCATTTCCAATGTGAGAGTCCGGACTACCCTCAATCTAAAAAGAGACTCCGGGCATTCCTAGATCTTCTGCAACACAGACCCTTGGCCATCCTCCCAGTCCTGGAGGATGTTTTCCTTTAATTCAGCTGGACTCCTGATGCCCTACCTCCTGCTCCCCGAAAACCAGATGGGTACTACAGAGTTTCTGACTCGCAGGTCATATCTCAAGGGCCAAAAGGGATTAAAGCAACTTCTGCTAAGAATCCCACCCCTTCAGACAGGGATTCCCGAGCACTGGACAGATGGGGTAAAGAAGTATACATCTTGGCCACTCTTGCTATCCGGGCACTAAATTGTCAGTTCCATATGCTGAGATTTCAGCAACATACCTTGAACTCCTTAGGAAAAAATGTCTTCCTTTCCTGCTTGGGCAGAATCTAAAGATTTACAAGACATAAGGCATTCTGCAAGTCAAGTAACTAAAGCACACTGCACTGTGGTTTTGATGCCCTAGAATATTCTTGCAGGGCAGTAGTCACTGGATCTGTCATTAGATGATCTGCATGGCTTAAGGAACAACCCCTGCCAGACAATGTCAAATCTAAATTGTTGGATCCCCCCTTGCACAAGGATAACTTATTTGGCACTAAGGCAGAAGAGGTCTTAAAGATGGAAGAAAAAGCAAAATCTATGTAAACAGTTAAGGATTTCTTACAGGTATCATCCTCCAAGCACTGGTCCTTTCCTGCTCAGAGTAAACCGACCCAGCCTAGACCCCCCCCCCCGACAGCAGCCCCAGGGAATGCAGAGATCTAAGCAGTGGACTACCTCCACTGTTCTAAGTCACCACCCCCTTATGGTAAGAACTCAAAATGACTTTCCTCCTCCACCCCCCTTTCTGCCCACCTTCACTTATTCCTAGGAGGAAAACTCTCTTCACTCAAGTACCTGGGCCTCCATTACCAAGGTCCAGTGGGTTTTGAACATTGAGTGTCAAGGATACAGATTTTACTTCCACACCCTTCCAACCCCAAAAGGGTTCCCAGGTCTACCAACAAATCAGTAGGCAGAGGCTAAAAAGCAAATCCTTTCCCTACTGTCTGTGAGGGCTTTAGAGCACGTTTTTGCAGAACAGATATTCTAAGGCTTCTACTCAAGGTTTTTTCTGGTGCCCAGAAAAGAGGGCACCTGGTTGCCTCATCCTCAATCTATCCATTCTAAACACCTTCCTCATGATCCCAAAATTCAAAATGCTCACCCTCCAGCAGCTGCTACCCACGCTTTCCAAGGGCGCTTGGCTAGCCACCCTAGATCTAAAAGAGGCATACCTCCACATTCCTATCCGGGAATCCTTCAGAAAATATCTCCACTTCAGGGCAGGATCTCAACACTTTCAGTTCTCAGCACTTCCCTTTGGCTTATCTACTGCTCCCAGAGTTTTCACAAAATGTCTGGCTCCGGCCATTGTCTTTTGCAGATGAAGAAATATTCAAATTTACTATACTTAGTTGATGGCCTTATTCAGTCAGACCGCCAGGAAAAGCTGCTCAAGCACCTGGCCTTTGTAAAGACCCTACTAACCTCCCTGGGGTAAACAATCGGTGGAAAGAAATCCAAACAGGTGCCCAACCAAAGGATAATATTCCTGGGAGCAAGTATGGACACAGCATCCCAGATGGGCAAACCTTACACCAGAGAAACAAATTTTCCTGACAGCCTACTTCTCTCAACTAGCCACCAGGCCCCAGCTATATGCAAGGAAGGTCCTGCAAGCTCCTGGGGTTCATGGTGCCTTGCAAACTACTTATTCCATATGCCAGACTGCATATGAGGAAACTTAGCCTTTGGTGTCAACACTCTCAAGACCTGGAAACTCTTCTACCTATAATTCCTTGCCTCAGAAGGGAATTTCTTTGGTGGGCAACAGCATGCTCCCAGCATGCTGCCCTTCTCTCCACCCACCACCACCCAGACCTTTACCACAGTCGCATCAGACTACGCTTTGGGTACACACCTGGATGGCAGGTGCATATAGGGCCAATGGAGCCCACAGCAAATCCTTCTGCACATCATTCAAAAAGGGAGGGGTGTGCAGCACGTCTTGATAGCTTACAAACCCCTTCTCTCGCCAGGGGTTCTCTTGATCAAAACGGACAATGCCACTCTCATGTGGTACATCAACAAGCAGGGAGGGACTCACTCCTACCCTCTATGCAGGCTGGCCATGACCCTTTGGCTCATGGATTATGATGCTTTAGCAGATGTGCAGGAAAGCAGAAGGCTATTCAGTGAAGATGATCTGGGAGAGACCAGAAGTGAGGGGAAAACAATGTTCAGCAAAGGATTGTGAGAAGAATTGCAACAGTCTGAAGAATGGCACTGAATAGAGGGAGAGAGATGTTGACAGTTGACTGTGTACCCTGATCCCATGTAGAAATAGGAAAAAGTGGGTTAGTGGTGATTGTTTATCTTTACCACCCTTCATGTGGAGGCCTGCCCCAGACCAGATTCAGTGGTTCCTGTCCTGTCACCTGCTGAAGTTAGGTATGGAGTAGTTTCGCCATCAGAGCCAAAAAAGAAACTGATCCTTTGTCGAGTCTTTGTGCCCAGAAAGACTTGATCATATTCATCTTTTTAAGACTAAACGTATTCGACTTGATCATATTCATCTTTTTAAGACTAAACGTATTCCTTAACTTGAAGTTCAAGATGTTAACTTTGCTGTCTTGTTACTTTTTATTTTTCTGGGCACTTTGGACATTGATGCCCACTTGTACACCCCCTGTTGACAAGGTACGTGTTGGATTTCACAGACTTGTAATAGGGACTAATCTTTTTTGCTACTTGGTCTGTTCACTGCTCCCCGGATAGTGACCAGGTAGTTTGCCTTCAATGGTTCAGTGGCATTCACGATTACTTGTACCTGGATTATCTATGCTATAATGTGTTCATTAAGTCCTCTGTTTAGTAAACCTTGTTTATACCAGTGGATGTTCTTCTCTTCATATGCTGCTGTATTCATGACATCAGGGAATTTGCCTCTGGTGAACTCTTACATCTAGCCATTATACAAAAGATTTAAAGTAGTTAATTTCATTTATCTTCAACTTGTGGTTATTTGGATCCATATCGGATCAGAGCCTGCAACATTTTGTCAAGCATCTGCTCCAAGCTCTTCCCCTTACCCATAATCCCTCACCTCTCCTACCTTCCCTCTGATCTCGTTTGCCGCTTCATGCGTATGCATTGTGGTCTCTATAGCTCCAAGTTGGGTGTAGTAAGTGAAACTTTTGTGATTTAAATTAGTGTGTGAGTAGTTTGTGAGCCACCCATCCTCCCCTTCGTCTTGTCTGTTTGTGTGTGTATATATATATATATTTAAAAAAAAATTGTAGTTTAGAAAGTTTGTGTTTTTGAGGTAGAGTAGGCCTAGCCCAACCCCTGTGTGTGTGTGCATGTCTAGTTGAGCATTTGGCTATTTGGAGTGTGTTATGGCTGACCAGCCTAAACCAACGTTTAAAAAAATGCACAGAGTGTGGCCACAAGCTTTCACTGGCTGATGGCCGCACTCTGTGTTATTTGCGTGGGTGTTCCCCATCTTAGTCTGCCATGTGCTGTGTGTGCAGGGTTCAATCCCAGGGCCCTAAAAGAGGTAGGTGAAACTGGTAGCCAAGGGCCTGCTTCTGCTTTAGAGACGATGGCCTCAGCATCAGCTCTAATAGCTGACCCCCCCCCCCCAGGCTGGGACTCATCCTCCCTCTAAGCCTGCTGAGGCGTGGGCAAAATCTAAGGATGCTTGAGAGAGAGAGAGAGAAAAGGGTAGAAAGGCACCGCAAGCTATCTGAGCGGGAGCCATTTCCCAGTCCACCTGCGAAAGTTGTTAGGATCACTTCTCCTCTGCTCCATTCCTCAAGGTTCTCTCCCGAGCCTTTGGACCAGAGGCCTTCTCCAAGGTCATCTCATAGGGCCAGATCTGAGTCAGTCGCCTCCTTGCGGTCAACTCTTTCAGAGCTTGACTTGGGCAGGATGATGCGGAGATTCATTCGGACTCCAATCCAAATGAGTCTTGCCAGCCCCTCTCTGGCTGGAGAGGGGACCTCTATGCTCTTCTTCCATCCCATCTCTCCTTTCCTGATCCGGCCTGTGGTTTTGGGGTTTATGGATCTGAGGATCCTCTGAGCTTGGGGGTTCAGCACCGATGGTTCCTCCAACCTCGATGCCAGCCATTACCTTGAGTTCTTCGGATCATACTTGTTCAGATCTGTGCAACTCTCGGGGCCGGGAACAGGGAGCTGGATCCGAGGGAACGGAGATGTCTTTGGCTCCGACTTTGTCTGATCCCAGGCGTTCCTTAGGAACCCTGGCTACCTTGGCCTTGGCCCCGATCCTCACGATGGAACTTGGGAGAACTTATTCCTTGTTGGTTGCCAAGGAGGTGTGCTCTCCTTTGGCCTTCGACGTGGTGAGTGTTCTCTCCCAGGGGTTGAGACCCCAGCCCATTGCCTTGGACTCCGCCCAAGCTGCCATGGATTTGGTCACGACTCCCATCAGCTTGTCCCAGGGACAGCCCGTGTTAGAGGACCCCCAAGTAGATCCCATCGTGACTTACAAGCCCTCTTCAGAGAGTCCCACTGAGGAGGCCCCCCTGTAAGCATTCGTGTAAGAGGAGGCACATGGACTCCCCCAGAGTCCCTCACAGAAGATGCTGACTTGGTTGAAGGTGAGGGTTACCCCAGGTCACCTCCTGAGGATGCCTCCTTTGGAGACATCATGGAAATCCTCTACCAGAGGGGAGGTTGGTCACCCCAAAACCCTCAACAGATGACTTAGTATTCCTGGAGGCCTTTGGCACGGGCCCATCTACATCCTGGGTGTCCCCTTCTGCAGATCCATTAGTGGATCTTATTACCACGCGGGCATGGAAGGAGCCTGACACCATAGAGCCAATACCCAAATGCCCAGACAGGATCCTTTCTAGTCCCACAGACAGGCCTGGTACAAGAAATCCCCTGTGGATGCTATGGTGGTGGCAGCTGCCACCAAGAGAAAACTGGCTCAGGAAAGTTCTTTGGTCCACCTTCCGGGCAAAGAGTCTAGGGCGGTGGATCACTTTGGGAAGCGAGTAGTCTTCAGCGATGTTTTCCATACGAGCGCTGAATTATTTGGCACATGTCAGACTCCAGAGAGACCTGGTCACAGAATTCGCTTTGTCACCCCCAGAGTCCTTGTCGCCAGAGGACAAGCGGCCGTTCTCGGTGAAAATGTAGACTCTGAAATAAATTTCAAACATGTCCATGTGTCTTCATTCCCATGCCACGAAAGGAGTGGCTAGGGCGGCTGGGACCGGCGTAGCTATGAGGCGGCATGCCTGGCTCAGACTGTCAATTCGCGGACCACTTCAAGGCTTCATTCACAAATGCTCCCTTTGACGGTTCCTCCCGTTTTGGGAAGACCGTTCATGACACCTTGGTCCAGAGCGAGAAGGATGGGAAGACGCTGTCTGCCGTTTGAGTCCGCTTCACTAATTCTCAAAGATCCTTTACTAGGAATCGGAGAGAGCAGAAGAAGATGTGGTTCTGAAAAATCACAGTTTTCCTGGGGCACTGAGGACAACTTGTCCCCTAGAGGCAGAGGGGGACAAGACAGAAGCTGCCCCAGAGGCAGAGGGTGTCCGAGGAACTTTGGGTCTAGGGAGACATTTTTGGACAGACCCGCGCAGCAACCCTGAGGGGTTGCCCGAATGTTGGGGAAGATTATTATTGCACCTAACTGCTTGGGAGTTTATCATGACGGACCATTGGGTGCTCCAAATAATATCCAGAGGATACTTCATCCCATTCCTTGCCCCACCCATCCAATCAAAGCACCTCCCAGATGTTCCACCCACTCAAAGGGAGGCCAAAGCGCATGAAATTTAAAAGCTGCTTTACAATCGGACCATTGAACTGGTCCCCCCAGATCAGTTCTGATTAGGCGTTTACTCCAGGTTCTTTAGTGCCAAAAAAGACAGGGGACCTCAGACTCTTATTGGACCAGTCAACCCAGAACTTGTCTGTAGCCAAGCAGAAATTCTGGAGGGTCACCTTGCAGACCTTTCTACCTTTTCTCCGAGAATGCGACTGGATGTGTTCGATAGACCTCCAGAACGCTTACTCAAGATTTGCAGGAGCTCCAGGAGATTCCTTCGCTTCTGGCTGGGAGCCAGTTATTTCCAGTTCAGAGCCGTACCATTTGGTCTCACCACAGCTCCCAGGGTGTTTACCAAATGTTATGGCAGTAGTAGTGGCTCACATGAGGCTTCAGGGAATTCAGGTGTTTCCTTACCTAGCATCTACTTTGCATGGCCAGAGACTCCTTCCTGCATCTTGCAGTCAGACTAGGGATTACCATCAACTTCTCAAAGTCCCGCTTGAACCCGACACAGACCTTGGAGTTTATAGGGGCATGGTTGGACACTCTACTATTGCACGTTTTTCTCACTCTGGACAGGGTCCACAGACCCATGTGTCAGTGATCCTCTGCCCCAGGACACCGATGGTGAGTGACGTTTTCTGAGCCCTAGGCCCCATGGCTGCAGCAGTTTCAATTCTCCCTTGTGCGTGCCTTGACAATGAGGGTGCTTCTGTGGACCTTGGCAGTTCAGTGGTCTTGGTTAGAGCTCCATGTGGACTACCCTATACGGATCAGCAGAGCCTGCACGATTTCTCTTCTTTGGTGGCTCCAATCGCCGGAAATTTTGGCAGGTCGTCCATTGTTAACATCCCCAGCCCGAATCAGTGACCACGGATGCCTCCCAGTGGTGGTGGGGGGGGCACTTTTTGGGAAGGACGGTCCAAGGCACGTGGTTCCAGACAGAGACCAGATTGCATATCAATGTTCTGGAGATGAGGGCAGTGCTTTAAGCGTTGCAAGCCTTTCACACTCTTCTTCCCCTGGGGATGATTGCAGTTCATTCAGACAACATGCCTGGTGTCTGGTACATTAACAAACCAGGAGGGACCAGATCTTACCCTCTCTGCCGCAAGGCCCTGAGAGTGGGCGATTTCCACCAGTCTGTTTCTGATTGCAACGCACATCCCGAGGATACACCCAACATTTTAGAGGACAGACTGAGTTGGGCTATTCTAATGCCATATGAGTGGTCTCTGAAACGGTCAGTAGCGGAGGAGATCTTCCTAGCGTGGTGTCACCCTTGCTGTGATCTCTTCGCATCTCCTTCCAGTGCGAAGTGCAGCAAGTTCTTCACTCTGATCCCCTCCCCAGGGGACTCCCCAGAGACGCTCTCGTCCATGCCTCGCCTCCTGAGTTACTGTATGCCTATCCCGCGCTACCTCTCATTCTGACGTTTCTTCAGAAAGCTTACAGACTGGGGGTGCAAAGTGATCCTCATTGCCCCATTCTGGCCTCGTCAAGTGTGGTTCCCCTTCCTCAGGTCTCTTGATGTAACTCCTCCACGGATTCTGGATCCCTGCCCGGATCTAGTCTCCCATCACTCGGGCATCAGTCTGCCCGATCTAGACAGTCTCAAGCTGACTGCTTGGTTGCTCCAGTTCCCTTGATTGCTAGGACTCCCGGTCTATCATCTTCGGTAAAGAGTATTCTGGTGGCATCCCCTAAAGCTTCCACTAGGAAGGTTTATCGCAGCAAATGGAAACTCTTCTCTATTTGGGCTTCTCAGAGAAACATAGATCCATTTACAGCCCCGGTTCCTGCAGTTTTTGTCCTATATTTTCAAACAAGGGGCTAGTTCCTCCACAGTGAAAGTACAACTGGCAGCCATGTCTAATTTTCATGTCGGCGAAAATCTGAATGCTTTGACTTCTTTGAAATTGTTTAAGGCTTTTCTAAAAGGTACTTTTCTCTTGCGTCTCCCAGTTAAGAATTCCGTCCCTCCTTGGGAACTTACTCTAGTTCTGCAGGCATTGGTGGCACCCCCATTTGAAGCAGTAGCATCCGTAGACTTCAAATTCCTGTCCTGGAAGACTGCTTTTCTAGTGGCCATTACCTCTGCTAGAAGGGTTTCTGATATCCATGCTTTGTCTGCGGTACCCCCCTACTTTATCTTTCATAAAGACAGGGTTTTGTTTTGTACGAACCCTTCTTTCTTTCCAAAAGTGGCTTCTGAATGTAATATTTCAGATGATTAATCTGCCTGTGTTCTTTCCAAATTTCCAGAACAAGGGTGAATATAAGCTGCACTTGTTAGATGTTCATAGACAGCTTTGTTTCTATTTACACAGGACTAAACAATTTTGTAAGTCTGACCAATTGTTCATGTCCTTTTCTAGACACTTTTTGGGCAACGCCATCTCCAAGGTCTCCTTGGCCAGATGGATTACACAATGTATACTGCAAGTCTGTAGGGATAAAGGCCTATCCCCACCTGGTCGTATTAAAGCTCATTCTACCAGGTCTGTGGCAATTTCTGCTGCTTTTTGGTCTAGGGTTTCTCTGGATATCTGCGCAGCACTGACCTGGGCAAGGTCACCTACATTTATTTTTCATTATAAGTTGGATTTGATCTCTAGAGGGAGAGCATCCTTTGGCTCTGCGGTGCTCAGGAATATCCTTCCATGAGGGCCTCCCAGGAGTTTTAGTAGCTGGGAACTGTGTCCCACAGGTTGCAGATAACTTCTTTATCTGAAGTAGTTAACTTCATTTATGTACTCACCATAACGTTCCATCAGAGTAGTCGTACTTCATTTTCTGCAACAGTCCCTCCCTCGTTCCCCCGAACCTGTTCTAGGGTAACGTTATTGAGTTGCTAATAGTTTGGTTAGTGGCAAATTCGATCTGAGGGAAGGTAGGAGAGGTGAGGGATTATGGGTAGGGGGGGGAGCTTGGAGCAGATGCTTGATTAAAATGTTACCAGCTCGAATCCGATATGGATCAGAATACCCACAGGTTGCAGAAAATGAAGTATGATCAGATGGAACGTTATGGTGAGTACATAACTTCTTTTTAAATGCTACCACTAGGGTGAGCGTAATGTCCCTTTCCTCTCTTGGACGTCTGTCATAAATGGATGTCTGGTATAAAGCGGACATCAGCATGCACCTCTCCAGAACTTTTCTACCGCCTCTGTGACTGCCAGCTCCAGTTGTCGCGTTGCCAGTAGAAGCATTTTCTTCATCCGGTTTTCTGTTTACTTGCTACTGTTTTAGGTTCCATGTCTGGCAGGAAGGACAAATGTAGGTGTGCAAGGCAAATTCCACATAAGGATTTGCATGAGCTCTGCCTTTTCTGCCTAAGCCGTGAAAATGACAATACCACCTGTAGTATTTGTCAGGCCTTTGTCCCAAAAATCCTCAAAAACCATCTCGCAGAATTAAAACTATACTTTGAAAATCAGAGACTCAAACGTCTAGCTTCTAGGATGGACCCTATGTCGGAGCCGTCGGACGACCTCCCAGTCAGGAAAACCAAAACGACTAGGCCTAAACAGACTGCTGCACTCTCCACTCCATCCGTCGCTCTCGAGGCTAGTGAAGGCTTTGAGTCCAAGCTGGAGTCCTCAGAGCTTCCTTCGGCAGAAGGCCCTATGGACAGCTGTCCTTTCCCTTCGGGACGTGACCTCTGGCAATGACAGGCGTCCGACTGAGTGGGAACCAAGGCTTGTTACATCTGAGGGCTTGTGTGGCATCTCCCAACTCTCCCAAATCATACGTGAGGACAGAGTCTCTGATTTAGTGGAGTGCTGGCTGGCATCCGGCCCTCCTACCCTCCATAGCATTTTTGAATACTCTCCCCCTGAGACCCATAAGAAGAGGAAACTGAAAACTGAACTGATTTCTTAGTCTCTGCCTGATTCACCTGTTGAAAGCCTCCGGATTGGCAGGCCTACACTCAAGGCCTCCTCAACGTCTTTCTAGCCTTGCGTCCAGGCCTAGCGCCTGCACAGGCCCTTACGCCATCTACCCCTAAGGGGCCTACTACAGATATTTCTTCAGGAGAAGGACTCATCTGATGGTGAGTCCCTCACTTACTCTTCTCAGGTAGCTTCTCTGGGATATGCTTCACCAGAGGAGGAATCCAATGGCACTGACTCCCCTGGTAAGGATCTCGCGTTTGGTGAGACCATCACCAAAATGCAAAACTTATTCAAATGGGACAGCAGTCAAGTGACAGAGACCCAAAAGCGATACTTTGAACTTCAAAGTCTCCCAGCCCTTCTACTGTGCCCCCAGTACACCCTGCTTTTCTGAATGCATTCCTGGCTGCTTCCTGATTTACAGTCCCCAGCACCCAAGTGTCCAGATAGATTCTACAAGGTGCCCGAGCACGCTACCTTCCTCTGTAATGCTCCTTCTACAGAACCTGCAGTTATTTCAGTGACTGACAAAACCTGTTACTTCATCCACCTTTCTATTGCCCTCTGACTAAGAGCAGAATGATAGAACGTCTGGGAAAGAGAGCTTATACTTCTACCACCCTAGCAGTAAGAGCAATTAATTATCAGATGCACATGGCCAAGTATTCCTGTTCCTTTTTGGAAGATGTGATTAAGCAACTGGGAGAACTCCCTGATTCCCCTTCTAAAGCTAAGATTTCCTGTCTCCTGAACTCCTGCACACAAGTGACCAAACACTCCAAGTGCAGCTACAACTCTGTAGAAGCATCTGCAAGGGCTGCTGCTTCTGGATTTGTCATCAGAAGGTACTCCTGGTTAAGGCAGCAACCCCTCCTTGACGACAGCAAAACCAAGCTCTTAGATGCACCCCTGGACAACAAAAACCTGTTTGGTTCAGCAGCTGCTGATCTCTCTTAAGACTCTACAGACCAAAGGTATGGAACTGCAGGAATTGAGACACATCTTTGTCTCCCCACTTGCACGCTTTCAGAGAAATTACCGAGCTAAAACTTCCTTTAGCAGGTCCTCAGCTAAGAGAATACAAGCTAAGCCTAGAAAAGACCACAGGAAACAGCACTCTGTCTCCTCTACTCCATCCTCTAAACAGTCCTTTCAGGGAAAGCCTGGTAGTTTCCAACTACCGGGCCCTACACCTAGACACCCCTCTATCCATGCGCCTCTCCCTTGCCCTTCCAGCTTGGAAGCAGGTTACCCAAGACTTCTGGGTCCTATGTGTTATTAAGCAGGGATACGTCATGAGCTGGGAGACCAGACCCACTCCCAAAGGCATCATTCCCCCCACCAAAAGACCAAATCCCACCACTCACAAAGGCATCATTCCCCCCACCAAAAGACCAAATCCCACTTTTTCCTCCCATCCTGCAGGAACTTATTGCTCAAGGAACCATCCAGGTGGTCCCGTTGCCTGCAAGAGGAAAAGGTTTTTATTCAAAAATGTTCCTGGATCCCAGAAAGGAAGGTCCCTGGAGCCCTATCATGGTCCTATCCCACCTAAACGTCTTTCTCAGAGTTCCCTCCTTCAGGATGCTTTCTCTCCCAACCCTTCTGCCACTTATTCTGCCTCAGGCTTTCCTAGTGTCACTAGACGTAAAGGATGCCTACTTGCACATCCCTATCCACTCTGTCTTCAAAAAATAGAATGTAGAAAAGTGTGTGTTCAGCAAGCTGTTTGCTCTTCTTGAGGTGTATAAAAAGCTGTTTGGGAGGATTTGGTTACCCTTGTTTGTCAACCAGTTTCTTGGTGCACTCGCATCAGTGTAGTGTAGAAGGAAAAGTATGTACTGTAAATTCCTCATTTGTGAACTGCAGACTGTAGATTTTAGGTTTGAAATGTTGAACTGTGTATAATCATTCATACTACCTTACCTTTTTCTAGTACATTTCAAATCTGATGCTCTTGAATTGTGTTAAAACAAGTTTTTCTCTGTGTGCTATTTTATTAGCTGTAATGAAACTTGGATTTCACTTTGGATGCCGTTATTAATTTTCTAGGCTGTGAAAGCTTTGAAAGAAGAGAACATACAAACCGTTCTTATTAACCCCAATATTGCTACAGTTCAGACGTCAAAGGGACTTGCTGATAAAGTATACTTTCTCCCTATTACTGCAGAGTATGTAACACAGGTAAGTTGTTGGGGGGTGGTATAATTCTTAATTCTATTACTGCAGTGTATGTTGCACAGGTAAGGTGTGTGGGGGTGTAATTGTTACTAGTATTACTGCAGAGTATGTAACACAGGTAAGTTGCCTGGGAGTGCAATTCTTATTTTTGTTTTTGCAGAGCCTGTAACATGTGTAAAGTGTGTGGAGGTTTAATTATTTCTGTATGCTGTCCCTAGTCTCTGTTACAGATTGATACTAGAGATTCCCATAGGACCCGCCAGCCCACCTCAGGATGGTAACACCCATCCCTCTCTGCTACTCCTTCAGTCACCTGAGCTGCTAATCAAACTCTGGTTGGCTGGGTTACAGTCTGGGCTTTGTCCTTGTATGCCACCAGACCAGCAACCTGCTGTTTTAATAAGAATTACTGGATCTATGTATGGACGTATTGGAAATCCTGTCACTGGAAAGAGCTCTTCAAAGCAGTGGCCCCACTCAAGTGGACATGAAAGTGTAAGTGTAGTATGCATGCTCCCTCCCAAGCTGTTCCCGCTCTATTTTTCTCAGGGGTTGCTTCACAGCTTTAAGTCAAATGCAGCTCAACCTTTAGTGTATGGAGTCTGCTAATAAGAGGAAGGAATCCTCCCCAGAGAGCTCCTCAGATGGTGAGGGGGTGTGGGACAGGATTGGACTACTACAAAATGTGTTTTTTTTTTTTTTTTTTTTTTTTTGCAGATGACGACATGGAAGCTGATGCTGGCTTCTCCTCTGCACCACTGTGGAAATCTTGTGTGGAGATTCTGTGTTTAGAATTAAAAAAAAAAAAAAAATCCGATAGAGAAGTCCGAGAAGTGTTTGATGTCCAAAACTGTTGCACATTTTAAATTGCTGTTTTAAAGTAGATGAGGAAGATTCTGTAGTTATCTAGTATGGGTTGGGGGGGGGGGGGTGCAGTTGCATGATTTCACTCAGACAAGTCAGGTGGCTTAGCTAGTGATACTATGGATGCAGCGTCCAGGGCAATAGAGTTACGGTTGTGATTAGGAGTCTGAGGCTGCAGTGTTTGCTTGAGGATGTTAGAGTGCAGAGGATGAATCACGGAGGTATCAAGTGGTACTTGTATCTGTTTGAAATGATTAGACATACCCTTTACTTTAGAATTAGATGGCCAAAAGCATTTACTTTTCTGACTCTGGTACACATCAAGTACTCAGTTTAAATTTTTGCTGTTGTCTTCGGAGCTTTTTAACAATGTTGTTCAGCTGATATTTACCATTTATGTTAGTCAAGAGTTGATGTTTATTGCCAAATCTTATGATATATATTCGCTGTAATTAAAAGTGAGATTATTACTGCATTACCGCACCAGGTGTTTATTTTTTGTAGACCTCCTTAAAGGTACTCTGATATTTTATTGAATAAATTGTTACTCTGTTGTGCTCATGTTTGGTTATCTGTTGTCAGTTTTCCACTTGTGTCTGAAAAGAATAGTCCAAAAAGTAGTAGATCCAGTACTGTGGGACGTCATCATGTCCTTTTGCTTAATCTGAAGATTACATTTATCTTGCCAGTTGATGTTTTTATTTTGTAAGCTATTCCATTTGGTGAGGTAGTGTCAAATGTTTTGTCAAGGCAGGCAGTGTACGTTGTCAGGTGTTTATGCTGTCTCTTCAGAGATTGCATCAAAGTTCAACAGGCAAGATCTCCACCCTGCAAACATATAATGTTCATATGTAACAGAAGGTCCTTGATATCGTTTTGTATAGGCTGCAAGTTTTTATTGTATTCACCATTGCAGTAGAGACATTTTTTTGAAATCCGGGCTGACTTCTGCAGCTTTTTACCTTTCTTTTTCCATGTTAGGTAGATGCTGAGCCACCTGCATGTCAGTGGTACAAGTCTGACAACTGCTTGTGCTGTCTGCAGTTTTCTTGCCACTGTATGTATGATAAACATGCATCAGTAAAAGTTCCAAGTGTTGGCTTAGCCTGGATTTCATATTGCAGCTGTTCTCTAATACACTATTTGGCAAAAATCTTTTCTTACCTTGATTTTATCCGTACTGACTTTCATAGAAAATCAGATGTTCTTCATGTTTCACTGTTGCAATCATCACACTCGGGCTGTCTGCCTGCAGGTAGCCCTCAGTCGGCCCGAATACCAGAGTCTTGGGATTTATGCGTTGGATGCTGTCGCCTCTTCCATGACGTCAGGGGTATAAAACATGCAGCCGACACCATTACCCAGTCTTTCTTGCCGAGAAAGAGCCCGAAGCAGAAGCAGTTTGCAAGTGCCGGTCGGCCGCTACCTGAAATATTTGATCTGAAGTAGGAACTTCATTTGTCAGCAACCTTTGGGATACGGATCCGATCTCTGATCCGAGCTGGCAACTTTTACCACAGCATAGATCCGAGCTCTTAGCTCCTCCCTTTACCCATAATCCCCTGCCAACCCTAACTGACCTCAGATCTAGTTTGCCACGCTTCAAGCCAACAAGCTGGATTTTGAGCTCCTGGCATTTGGAAACTTTTTGTGAAAAAAAGCTAAGAATTTTTGTATTTTCTTGTGTGATTAGGTTCCTTCTTAAATATCTATTTTTGTTAAAAAAAAAAAAATTTTCCTCCCTACCCTCGCTGTACCGTAGTGTGTGTTTGTGGTGTGTTAGGGGCCCTAGTGAGTGTGTTTTTACATTCGATATGTCGGAGGCCCCTAAAGCCATCTTTTCAAAATGTACCGAGTGTGGCCATAAGCTCTTACCGGCAGATGGCCACACCCGGTGCGTTAGGTGCCTTGGGGTTGAACATCTTCCTTCGGGATGCACGATTTGTGCAGCGTTCAACCTCAGGGCACTCAAGGACCGGAGATCGAAGCTGATTCTGGCGGGCCTTTTGCCCCCGGACTCGGCTCCGACCTCCGGTTCTTCGGTGGCCACTACCCAGTCCTCGGTAGCGACCACCCCTGCCTCCCTTCCTCCGGTCGGGACTCAACCTCCCGTTTTGGCTCCGGAGGATAGGGAGGCCGGAAAAACCAAAAGGAAGGAGAAGCACCATAAACGGCGGGCCGAGGACTGTTCCTTGGCCCCGCCCGCCAAGCGGGCTTCTCCATCCAGGGTTTCTGGATTGCCTCCTCCTCTGCTCCGGTCCCCTTGTTTTTCACCGGGACCTGTGGAGGAGGCAAACCGGTCCCCATCGAGGTCATCGAGGCATCACTCTAGGTCTGCCTCGGTGGCCTCTTCGAGGTCTACATTTAGTATGTCAGATGCAGACATGGACCGGATGATGAGGAGGTTCATCCAGGCCCAGCTGCAGATCGGATTGTTCTCCCCCCCCCCTCTGTGGGGGGGGGGGGGGAGCTCGACCCCTGTTTTTTTTGCCCCAATCGCTCCTTCTCCGTCCCGGGTTCGGAGCACTCTGAGCTGAGCCGCGTCGGATCCGGGGGTGTGTCGGAGCCGACAGTACTAGTTACTTCAGCTCTGACTGGTCCCCTGAGTTTGTCCGATCCGACCTCTCAGAGCCGTGGGCCATGGGCGGAGCTTTGGATCCGAGGGGCATTGTGTGACTTCGGCTCTGTCCCGGTCGGAGCACACGGGTCCTTTGGATCCGAGGGCTTGGAAGGAAGCAGACACCGTAGAGCCAATCCCCAAGCACCCGGACAAAATTTTGAGCCCCCCCTGCAGAGAGATCACACTGGAGCAGAGGTCCTCCTGTGGATGCCATGTTGGTGGCTGCAGCCACCAAGAAAGAGTTGGCTCAGGAGAGCACCACGGTTCATCCTCCGAGCAAGGAGTCTCGCGATGGACCGTCTTGGGAAGCGGGCCTTCAGTTCAGCGACCACCTCTGAGGGCCTTGAACTACATGGCACACGTTATTCGGATACAGCGGGATCTAATTAAGGAATATGCTGCCCCCCCCCCCCAGGGTCCATGTCGGAGGGAGACTAGGATCTGTACTCCTCCCGAATGGCCACCCTCCGCTCTATCTCTAACACCTCTATGCGGCTGTTGTCTCATGCTACGGAGGGAGCCGCTAGAGCAGGCGGAGTCAGGCTTGTCATGAGGAGACGGGCCTGGCTCCGTCACTGTGACTTCTTGGAACCCTTCATGGTGTCATTCGCGAATGCCCCTTTTGATGGTTCTGCACTGTTTGACAAAACCGTTTGCGACACTCTTGTCCAGAGCGAGAAAGACTGGAAGACCTTGTCTGCCGTCTGAGTCAGTTTCTCTGCACCCCAGAGGTCTTTTTCCAAGAACCAAAAGGGTCAGAAGATGATGTGGTTCCGAAAATCGCATCAATCCCAGTCTGCTCAGGGCAACCAGTCCTCTCGTTGCAGAGGAGGACAGGGAGGACGCCGCCCCAGAGGCAGAGGGGGTCCCAGGAATTTTGGGTCCAGAGAACCGTTCTCTGAGAGGCCCACGCAGAACCCCTGAGGGGTTACCCAGCTGCTCCACTCTGGAGGCAGTCGGGGGGCGTTTTTCGAGGCACCTAGCAATGTGGGAGTCCATAACGGATCGCTGGGTGCTTCGTATTATATCCAGAGGTTACCAAATTCCCTTTATCGTAACCCCCTGAATCAGAGGCCTCCCCGACGTACCACCCAGTCAGAGGGAGGCGGCTGCTGCAGAAATTCAGCAGCTTCTGCAAAAAAGAGCCATACAGCCCGTCCCCCCAGATCAAGTCGGATCAGGGTTTTACTCCAGGTTCTTTCTGGTGCCAAAAAAGACGGGGGGACTTGAGGGTCCATCCTCGACCTCTCTCCTAAACCTGGCAGTACCCAAAGAAAAGTTCCGAATGGTCACGTTGCAATCCGTCCTCCCCTTATTGCAGGAGGACGACTGGATGTGCTCCATCACCTCAAGGATGCATACTATCACATTCTAATGGACAGGCGTTCCAGGAGGTTTCTCCGCTTCTGGCTGGGAGCCAGTCACTTTCAATTCAGGGCCCTCCCCTTCGGCCTCACCTCAGCCCCCAGGGTGTTCACCAAGGTCCTAGCGATAATAGCGGCCCACCTGAGACTCCAGGGAATTCAGGTCTTCCCATACCTGGACGACTGGCACCTTACGGCCCCAACAAGGCATCTACTTTGTTCATGCCGAGATTATTTCCTCAGTCTGGCTCCACTATTAGGATTATCCATCAACATGACCAAATCCTTTCTCATCCCTACACAGGTGTTGAATTTTATAGGGGCGAGACTGGATTCCAGACAGATGCTTGTGTTCTTGTCTCCAGTTCGACTTCGGAACCTGATGTTGCACGTGCAGGCCATCCTTCAACTGCAAACTCCTTCGGCGGAATTGGTCCTGAGGGCCCTAGGTTCTATGACTGCTGCAATCCCTCTGCTGCCATTGGCCCGGTTGAACATGAGGGTCCTGCAGTTGGACCCTCCAGGTACAATGGTCCCTGTCTCGCAACCCTCTGTCTCATCCCATTTCCTTAAGCAAGGTTTGCAGAAGATCGCTCATGTGGTGGCTCCAGTCTCCCAATCTCCACACGGGACGTCCCTTCTCACTACCACCGCCAGTCGACACTGTGACCACGGACGCTTCTCGCCTGGGGTGGGGGGGGGGGCATTTTTTAGGCAGGACGGTCCAAGGCACGTGGAACGACTTAAGAGACCTCTTTGCATATCAACGTCCTAGAGATGAGGGCAGTGCTTTTGATGTTGCAGGCACTACACAACTCTCTTCCGGTAGGGACGATTGCAGTACAGACAGACAACATGTCTGTCGTCTGGTACATCAACAAACAGGGGGGAACCAGGTCTTACCCCCTTTGCCGCGAGGCCATGAGAGTGTGGGAATGGGCGATTTCCACCAACCGCTTTCTCATAACAACGCACATTCCGGGACGGTCCAACATTCTAGCGAACGGACTCAGTCGTACTATCCTGACTCCTTACGAATGGTCTCTCAACCATAGAGTTGCAGAGCAAGTATTTGCCCGATGGGGGCAACCTTGTTGCGATCTTTTTGCCTCTCCTTCAAACACCAAATGCAACGATTACTTCGCTCTGATCCCTCCTCAGGGGGAGTCCCCGAGAGACTCTCTCTAGTTCATGCTTGGCCTCCCGGTCTGCTTTATGCTTACCCTCCTCTTCCCCTGATGTTGAAATTATTACAGAAAGCCAGGCAGTTGGGGAGCAAGATGATCCTCATTGCCCCATTCTGGCCTCGTCAGACGTGGTTCCCTTACCTATGGTCTCACCTAGTGTATCCACCATGGATTCTGGATCCCCTCCCGGATCTCATTTCTCACCCTCTCGGTCTTCCGACTCCGAACCTGGTCAACCTCAAGCTGACTGCTTGGTTGCTCCAGTTCCACTCCTCATAAGGACTCCCGGGATCTCATCACCTGTCAAAGCCATTCTTGTAGCAGCTCACAAGCCTTCCACCAGGAAGGTTTATCGAAGTAAGTGGAAACGCTTCACCATTTGGGCAGAAAACCGTCGCTTAGATCCATTTACAGCCCCGATAGCGTCGGTTCTAGATTTTTTAACCTCTCTCTTTCACCAGGGGGCTAGTTCTTCCACAGTCAAGGTACAGCTTGCAGCAATCTCATACTATCACGTCGGGCAAGAGTCTGGCCCTCTTATCACTTCCGAACTGTGTAAGATCTTCCTCAAGGGTACCTTCCTCCTTAGGCCTCCAGTCAAAGAGGTGGTACCTCCATGGGATTTATCTTTAGTCTTACAGGCCTTGACTGGTCCCCCCTTCGAACCGTCGGCCACGGTTGATCTCAAATTTCTCTTTTGGAAAACAGCCTTTTTGGTGGCCATAACTTCAGCCAAAAGTGTCAGAATTGCAAGCTCTTTGTGTCAAACCACCATATCTGGTCTTTCACCCGGATAGGGTTTACCTCAGGATCAGTCCGTCCTTTCTACCTAAGGTATCTTCAGAAGCGAACATCAGTCAATCTATCAATGTTTCCAGTGTTTTTCCCCAACTTCCAAAACAGAGTACAAGCTGCATTCCTTAGACGTACACAGACAACTACGTTTTTATATCCATAGAACTGCTGATCATAGGCAATCCGATCAGTTGTTTATCTCCTTTGCCAAAAGTAATTTCGGAAAGCCAGTTTCTAAAGTTTCTCTCTCTCTCGATGGATCTCGAGTTGTATTCTTTTAGCATATCAGAGCTCGGGAAGGCCTGCACCTCAAGGAATCCATGCTCATTCTACTAGGGCCATTGCCACATCTGCGGCCTTTCAAGCTAGGGTTCCACTGGATGACATTTGTTCCGCAGCCACTTGGGCTTCATCTCACATCTTTATCAGCCACTATAAAATAGATGTGGTCTCCTGAGGTAGGGCGTCCTTTGGCTCTGTGGTGCTCCGGAATATCCTTCCATGAAGGCCACCCAAGATTTAGGTAGCTGGGGACTCTGTCCCACAGGTTGCTGACAAATGAAGTTCCTACTTCAGATTAAGAAGTTATGTACTCACCATAACGTTCCATCTGAGTAGGTATCTTCATTTGTCTGCAACCATCCCCCCCTCCTTCCCCCTGACCAAAATGATCGTTCTTATGGTTATTAGCATATGTTCCCTTTGGGACACTTATCAGCTGTGCTATGGCGCAAACTTGATCTGAGGTCAGTCAGGGTAGGCAGGGGATTATGGGTAAGGGGAGGAGCTAGGAGCTCGGATCTATGCTATGATAGAAGTTGCCGGCTCGGATCCGAGATCGGATCCGTATCCCACAGGTTGCAGACAAATGAAGATACCTACTCAGATGGAACGTTATGGTGAGTACATAACTTCTTATTCTGCAATGGACCCTCAGAGTACAATGGTCCCTGTCTCGCAACTCCCTGTCTCATCCTATTCCCCTAAGCAGGGCTTGCTGAACGTCGCTCATGTGGTGGCTCCGGTCCCAGAGTCTCCACATGGGACGACAGTTTTCGATGCCTTCCCCTGTTGGCACAGTGACCACGGACGCCTCTTGCCTGGGGTGGGAGGGGGGGCACTATTCAGGCAGAACGGTCCAAGGCACGTGGAACGACACAGAGACCTCCTTGCATATCAATGTCCTAGAGATGAGGGCGGTGCTTTTGAGGTTGCAGACACTTCACAGCCTTCTACCGATTGGGACAATTGCAGTACAGACGGACAACATGTCAGTTGTCTGGTACATCAACAAATAGGGGGGAACCAGGTCTTATCCCCTTTGTCGCGAGGCCATGAGAGTGTGGGAATGGGTGATTTCCACCAACTGCTTTCTTATTGCAACGCACATTCCGGGACGGTCAACATTCTAGCAGACAGGCTCAGTCGTTCTATCCTGACTCCGTACGAATGGTCTCTCAATCCCCTAGTAGCAAACAAATATTTGCCCTATGGGGGCAACCCTGTTGCGATCTTTTTGCCTCTCCTTCAAATACCAAATGCAACAGTTACTTCGCTCTAATTCCCCCTCAAGGGGAAATCCCCGAGAGACTCTCTAGTACATGCTTGGCCTCCCGGTCTCCTTTACGCTTATCCTCCGTTGCCCATGATGCTGAAACTCCTACAGAAAGCCAGTCGGCTGGGGAGCAAAATGATCCTCATTGCCCCATTCTGGCCTTGTCAAACATGGTTCCGGTACCTGTGGTCTCTCATAATTCATCCACCATGGATTCTGGATCCACTCCCGGATCTCATTACCCACCCTCTGGGTCTCCAGACCCCCAACCTGGTCAACCTCAAGCTGACTGCTTGGTTGCTCCACTTCCACTCCTGATTAGGACTCCCAGAATCTCCTCACCAGTCAAAGCCATCCTAGTAGCAGCACATAAACCTTCTACCAGAAGAGTCTATCGAAGCAAGTGGAAACGTTTCTCCATCTGAGCGGAGCACCATCACTTGGATCCTTTCACGGCGCCTCTCATGTCTGTTTTGGAGTTCTTAACGTCCCTTTTTCATCAAGGTGCTAGCTGCTCTACAGTCAAAGTACAACTGGCAGCGATTTCGCATTATCATGTAGGGCATGAATCAGGCCCTCTGACTGCTAAGCTTTGTAAAGCGTTCCTCAAGGGTACTTTCCTTCTCAGACCTCCAGTCAGGGAGGTAGTACCCCCATGGGATTTGTCCTTGGTTCTCCAAGCCTTGACTAGCCCCCCTTTCGAGCCGGTGGCCACGGTTGATCTTAAATATCTCTCTTGTAAAACAGCCTTCTTAGTGGCCATTACTTCAGCTAAAAGGGTTTCTGAACTTCAGGCTCTGTGTTAAACCGCCTTATTTATCCTTCCATCCAGATAGAGTTTACCTCAGGATCAATCCGTCCTTGCTGCCTCAGGTGTCTTCAGAAGCTAATATTAATTAATCCATTAATCTTCCCATGTTCTTTCCCCATTACCAGAACAAAGGAGAATATAAACTGCATTCCTTGGATGTGCACAGGCAATTACGTTTTTATACTCATCGAACTGCTGTTCATAGGCAATCTGACCAGTTGTTTGTCTCCTTTGCCAAAACAAGTTTAGGCAAGTCAATTTCTAAAGTTACTCTATCACAGTGGATAGCTAATTGTATCCTCTTAGCATACCAGAGTCCGGGAAGGCCTGCACCTCAAGGGGTTCGAGCTCATTCTACTAGGGCCATCGCTGCTTCGGCGGCTTTTAAATCTAGGGTTCCCTTAGATGATATTTGTTCTGCAGCCACTTGGGCCTCATCTCATACCTTTATCAGCCTTTACAAACTGGATGTTGTCTCCAGAGGTAGGGCGTCCTTTGGCTCTGCAGTGCTCCGGAATGTTCTTCCATAATGGCCAGCCAGGATTCGGGTAGCTGGGGACTCTGTCCCAAAGGTTGCTGACAAATGAAGTTCCTACTTCAGATTTAGAAGTTATGTACTCACCATAACGTTCCATCTGAATAGGTATCTTCATTTGTCTGCAACCATCCCCCCCTCCTTCCCCCTGACCTTTAGGATCTGTCTTGGATTAGCCCCTTCCGGGGCACCTTTACATTGCTTATATCGGGCAAACTTGATCTGAGGTCAGTTAGGGTTGGTAGGGGATTATGGGTAAAGGGAGGAGCTAGGAGCTCGGATCTATGCTGTGGTAAAAGTTGCCGGCTCTGATCAGAGATCGGATCCGTATCCCAAAGGTGCAGACAAATGAAGATACCTACTCAGATGGAACGTTATGGTGAGTACATAACTTTTAATTTTTTCGAGTTTCCGACCTTAAGACCTCTAAAGCTAAGTACCCCGTTGGGAATTCTTTTTCTTTTTTCTTGCTCTAACCAGTGTCAGAAAAAAATTAACAATTGTTTTGCCTGTAGAAAACCAATACCTCCGAGATTTTCATTCTTATTGCGTCACCTGTTTAGGCCCAGACCACGACGTCCCTCGCTGACTGTTTTGTGCCTTGTTTAACACCCGAACCATTCATCGTCGGGCTACTTTTGTAGCTAAATTGTTTCGCTCTCATTCTCTGATCTTCGTGTTTCACTGTTGCAGCCATTACATTTGGGTAATCTGCTGGCAGGTTGTCCTCAGTCGGCCTGAATTCCAAAGTCTTGGGTCCTGCGTCCGTTGCTGTCTCCTCTTCCATGACTTCAGGTCATCAGGGGTATAAAACATGCACTGACGCATTTTCTTTAGTCTTTCTTGACGTGCGGTGCCCAAAGCAGAAGCAATTTCACAAGTGCCGGTCGGCCGACTACTGAAATATTTGAGTTTGAGTTGCAGAACTGAAGTCTTCACTAAAACTAAGTACCCTGTTGGGGAAACTTTTCTTTCTTGCTTCATACCGATGTCAGAAAAAGTTAATTATTGTATTACTTGTGGGAAGCAAATACCTCGTAAGGATTTCCATTTATACAGTATTCCTTGCCTAGGTCGTGATCACAATGTGCCTGACTGTTTTGTGCTAGATTTAACCAACGCATTATTAAGCGTCTGTATATTTTTGCCTCAAAGTATTTTGGAAACCGATTTAACTAGTCAGAAATGTCGTTGGATAGCAATCAGACTACCGGAGTACATAAACGCAAAGAAAAGGATAGAGAAAGGCAGTTGAGATCCAAACCTGACGACGAAGCTTCTCCTAAGCCAGTCGCCGGTTTGCCGGTACTCAGTGAGGCGCTTTTGCAGCCCCTGATACCCGCTACCTTCGAGTCGCAGGTCTCTACCGACACCCATGTGTCGTCCGGCATGCCGCAAGATACTCAGGGTATTGGACAGAGGGATGTATTTCCCTCTGATGGGTCCGGAGCCGCTGAGCAGGCACTGGCTTCCAAGGGTGTATTCAGACCTCAACATTTGTATATCAAACAGACAGCTGCAAAACCAAAGACAAAAGCAACTTCTAAAACTAAATAACTGACGCATGAGCCACGTGCACAGGCCTCTATGCTTATAAAAGCAGATGATCAAAATGGCTGAAGACCTTATTACCTTGATCAGGGGTACCCATCCCCTTCCAGATAAGAGGCCTAGGCAAGACACTGATTATGAATCTTCAGATCAGGTTTTTATTTCTTCTGATCAGGAATTATCTATACCTCCCTATGAGGATTCTGATGCAGAGGAGTCTATACCATCTGCTTCTCCTCCTGAGGATTATTCATTTGGGGAAACCTTGCATACTTTGAGGGAGCATTTTCACTGAGAGAGTCCAGACTTCTCAATCAAAAAAGAGGCTCAGGGATTTCCTTTTCCCTCAGCACAGGCCTTTGGCCATTCCTCCTGTTTTAGACATTGTGGATGATGCGTTTTCAGAGTCCAGCTTGACCCCTGACTCCTTACCTCCAGCTCCCAGTAAGCCTGACAGATATTACAGGGTCCCTGACTCACATAAATTTTTATTTAGAAACCCTGCTGCTGATCCTGAAACTATTTCACAGGGTCCAAAGGGTGTTAAGGCCTCTACAGCAAAATATCCTACCCCCTCTGACAGATTCAAGGGCACTGGACAGATGGGGTAAAAAGATTTATACATTTGCAACCTTGGCAATCAGAGCCTTAAACTGTCAATTTCATATGCTCAAGTATCAACAACATGTTATGGGATTGCTGAAACAGAAAATGTTGATTTCTGAATGTGCAGAAAATAAAGAATTGCAGGAATAATTGCATGCAGCTGAACAGGTTGGAAAGCATACTTTGCAATGTGGTTTTGATTCCTTAGAGGCCTCCTGCAGGGCCACAGTTACTGGATCTGTGATTAGGAGGCATGCCTGGCTAAAGGAACAAAATTTGCCTGATCATGTTAAAGCTAAATTGCTAGATCCACCTTTACAACATGATACTCTGGTATTAAGGCAGAAGAGGTTTTAAAGAAAATGCAAGACGAAGCTAAGTGTATGCAAACTGTTAAAGACTTCTTACAAGTGCAGTCATCAAGATTCAGTAGACACTGGCCTACAAAAAATTGGTCCTTTCCTGTGTCAGACAGAGCTCAAAGGGGCAAATCCAGACACCCAAAGGGTTCCAGATACCAGGCGCAAGATTCATACAGGTTAAAGCAATGGGGCACATCTAACTCCAAATCAGGAGGAGATCAAGCACAAACCTGCAGAAAACAGTCCCAATGACTTCCCTCTGCCTACGCCAAGCACTTATCTTTTGGAAGCACCCTTAGGGAGAAAATTAGCACTTTTTGCTCAAAATTGGCAGTTAATAACCCAGGACAAGTGGGCACTAAACATAGTATCACAGGGATACAGATTCCATTTCCACTCTCTACCAATGGCAAACGGTTGGCCAGATCTGCCCAAAAATCAATGGGCAGAGGCACAGAAACAGGATGTTCATCGTGTTTCACTGTTGCAGTCATTACACTTGGGTTATCCTGCTGGCAAGCTACCCGCAGTCGGCCTGAATCCCAAAGTCCTGGTCTGGCGTCGGTTGCTGTCGCCTCTTCCCTGACGTCAGTGCGCCAGGGGGTATACAAGATGCAGCCGACACTATTTTCTTCGGTCTTTCTTGCCGCACGGTGCCCAAAGCAAAAGCAGTTTGCAAGTGCCGGTTGGCCAACTCCTGAAATTTTCGAAATCGCTTTATTGAAGACTTGCAATCTGAAATTCAAAGTACCCCATTGGGGAAACTTTTTCTTGCTCCATACCGATGTCAGAAAAAGTTAACAATTGTATTAATTAAGATTCACATAAATTTCTATATAAAAACTCTGCTACTGATCCAGAAACTATATCTCAGGGTCCCAAAGGGGTCAAGGCTTCCACTGCAGAAAACCCTGTCCCCTCTGAAAGGGATTCTAGAGCACTGGACAGATGGGTGGAAAAAGTTTACACCACTGCTACCTTGGCTGTAAGGGCTTTAAATTGCCAGTTTCATATGCTTAAATATCAGCAATACCTAATGTCTCTGCTAAAACAGAAAATGCTGACAAACTCTGAATGTTCGAAAGGAACCAGAAAACCCAAAAGTGGCAACGTTACGATAACAGTTACAATACTCCACACGTTGTCACAGGTACTAGAGTGCTGCAGTTGGAATAAAACTCTCCTTGGTATTATAAATCACGAAACAATTCTATTTATTGTTAAAAAAGACTTGAAGTGTTATAATTTAATACACTTTTCGTCGCACAGTAAAAACGCAACTTCCTCAGAAGACAACATCAAATACATTCAACCCTTTTTATATATAGGCCATATTAACTAATTAATAATTAAATTGGTAAAAATGCTCATATATACATTCTTCATTAATACTTCTATGTTTTTATACCATTTTTAAAAATAAAAACGTAACCACATATTAGTATATTTTTTGTGTATGTTATATAGCATATATAGCATTTTCCTTAATTAATTGGGTACTATTAGCACATCTGATTCATTTGCACCATAAGAAAATATATAAAAATATATATAACAAATAAATGAAAAATCTGTAAAAAACATAAACACCATTTTTTTTAAAAAACACATTTTCTTAAAAACCACATTTTCTTGAAAAACTCTCCCTGCTAGAATTAATTATTATCCGAGTATGTTTTATTACATGTAGGCTCCAATAGTTTGAAATTAAATCCCCAGTTTTATGAATTGAAGCTAATGCCCTAGTAGATCGACCTGTTCAACCATATTTGTCATTATTGGTGTTATTATTAATTATTAATTGTTGCTACTAAGATACCATTTTCAACACTAGTTAACCTTGTAGAAATGTGTAAAAATTAATAATTATTAATATTATATAACTGATGTTATATAAAATATTAAACTTTTATTATTATTATGAATTACTAATTAATAATTAAATTAATTTTAGTTGTTACTGAGTGGACTACCTCTATTAGCTAAACTAACTTTTTATTATTATTGTTGTTATTGTCTAGACTAAATTTTTTATTATTATTATTAACTGGACTAACTTTTTATTATTATTATTATATGTGTAGGAATAGCCAGACCCTAAATTTAATAAATTCATTTCATTATGGACAATTTTATAAATTTTTTATATACAGTTTTTTATATGGACAGTTCCATACATCTCATCTCTCCATATTTTTTAATCTCAATATACATTTAATGGAGGACATTTCGTTAATGCCTGGGTATTGGTTTGCATTGGTTCTCAATTGCCATACTGGTTCTTTTCTTTCTAGTTTTAATGGTTCATACTTGCATCTTGGATCCTCACTAATTTGCTCTATCGCTTTAAATTTGAAACTGTCCTTCGTTTTCCAGACAGTGTCTAGCTAATGCGTTTTCTGACTTTTGCCTACTGATACAATAGTTATGTTCGTATATCCTATCTCGTAATTTTCTATCAGTCTTACCTATGTAGAAGGCTGCACATTTCACGCATTTTGCTTTATATACAACTTGTTTACTATTACAGTTAAATTTTTGTTTTATTTTATAAGTTGTTCTATTTAGCGTGAATGTGCAGCCTTCTTCTATAAACTTGCAAAAGTTACAGTTTCCACATTTTGACATCCCTACAATAGCAGATTTTTTTAAACTTTTCTTTTGTAGTAATTCTTTTAAGTTAGTACCTCTTCTATATATTAACTTTGGTTTGTCTGGTACTAAAATTCTTAAATGACTATCGGAGGATATTAACTCCCAGTTTTTCAAGATAATATTTTTGATGTCGGTGGAAAAAATGGTATAAAAACATAGAAGTATTAATGAAGAATGTATATATGAGCATTTTTACCAATTTAATTATTAATTAGTTAATATGGCCTATATATAAAAAGGGTTGAATGTATTTGATGTTGTCTTCTGAGGAAGTTGCGTTTTTACTGTGCGACGAAAAGTGTATTAAATTATAACACTTCAAGTCTTTTTTAACAATAAATAGAATTGTTTCGTGATTTATAATACCAAGGAGAGTTTTATTCCAACTGCAGCACTCTAGTACCTGTGACAACGTGTGGAGTATTGTAACTGTTATCGTAACGTTGCCGCTTTTGGGTTTTCTGGTTCCTTTCGTTGGTTTGGTTTGTTGTGATTTTGATATCGGAAGTTTTGCTACTATGGACCAGATTCCCGCTAGTGGTTCGGTTACGGATACTACTGCGACTGGGAGCGATGGTAATTTGACCGCTCTCATAGAATTGCTGACACAAAAAGTCGACCGTTTGTCCCAACGGGTTGACGAAGCTACATCCAGGTTGGAAAATCCCTTGCAAGGAGGCAATAACGGAAATGCAGGAGCGACACCATCTACCAGCTATTCAAACATTTTGGCTGGAAATCTTGGTAGTTCTAACACGAACAACAACAGGAGAAGTAGCAGTGAAGCGGCTGGAGTTGAACAACACAACCGCAATGTAAGAGGTATGGAATCATTAAGTAACTGGGTACATAAACCTTTTACATTTATCGATAATCAAACACCTAGTGTTTCTCCTTTAAACCAAGAAGTAAATAATGACATTAACTGTAAACTTTCCTTGTTTGACGACAAGCTGTTCAGAGTTCGCAAACTGCAACTCGAAATAGCTTATTTCAAAGAATGTATAAAACTCAAAATAGTGCCTAAAGGAATGAGGCACTGGCAGTTCCCTGCAGGACTGTTAGAAGGCTCTAATTTCCACAAGGCTTTAATCATGCTATTTGATAAGCATGGGTTGGAACTTTTGAATTTATTTTGCATTCACTATCAAGAAACAGTGAATGAACTGTTGGTGGAAATAGAGGAACTCAATGAATCTATTAAAGCAGACATTGATTATAACAGATACCAATATGAGTATGACAGATGTTTTTTAAGCATAGACGATCATATTACCAAAATGAATGCTACTAAGGTGAAAAAAATCAAGAGAGATATTAATGACTACAGGGATGGTAAAGCGTACCCCCACCCGTCATTAGTGCAAAAATCAATAATTGGAAATGGGCCTCACTTCAGAAACTCTGAAAATATTACAAATGTCCATGGGGGACATACAAACCAAGTTTTAGACATTAATGAGGAAGGATACGAAGAGCTAAACCCTGACCTCAATGAGGGCCCGAGAAGAAGTGAGAGACTAATACAACAACAAAATCAACAAGTATCCAATAATATGTCTAATAATAATAGAGGGAACAACAAGAGTAGGAATTTTCAAGAACAAGCCTCGAGGCGTCCCCCACAGAACAGGAGGCAGGATGCGAACAGGAGGAGGAAACGATGAACAATGACTTTAACACAGCTAACTTTGTAGAAGATGAACCTACATGTAACATTGTAACTAATTCCTTGAATGACTTTAAGGTTTACAACTATACTAATTTATCTATTGGTATAGAAACGGTAGATCTATTGAGTAAAGGATATACATTTGTTCCATCAAGAAAATTTAATATGGCAGAAACTCTAATAGACTTAAAGTTGTTTACCAGGAAACTCAACCTGTTAATAATGTTAGGAAGTGATTTGAATAAAAAAACAGACTATTTTGTGTCAAGTGTATATAATCCACCCTTGCATCCGTTATTGGCTCTTTTTGAGAAAATAATGGAAATTGACCTGAGGAACCTTAAGGGAAAGAATAGATTTTACAACAATAACCTTTCTAAGGAAGAAAAAGATCTGTTGACCCTTTTGAGTGAAATGCCAATCAGGATAATGCAACCCGATAAGGGGGGAGGTCTTGCAATTATGTTTATTAGTGACTACAATGACAAGATGATTAAGATTCTAGCAAGTGAGACCTATGTTAAAGCATCAGTGAATGAAATGAATTCCGCTTATCAAAAAATCAAAACATTTATAGAAGAATTATATATAGAAAAAAGGATAGAGAAAGACATGTATGACTATTTACACCAATCTAAAATCAGGACTCCCGTCCTTTTCGGGATACCAAAGGTCCATAAAGATATTCAAGATCCACCTATGAGACCTTTGGTAGATGGCAGGGGTAGTCTAACATACACCTGCTCTAAAGTAGCAGATAAGATTTTACAAAAATACATAAAAAGGGAGAACCAGATTTCAAAAGATTCTTGGTCGTTCCTCAGGTCAATTAATCAATTGCCATTCACACCCGATAGTTACTTGGTCACACTAGATGTGAAAGATCTTTACTCTAGTATACCACATGAAACAGGGAAAGAATGGACTTCCCTCCTCTTAGGCCAACTGGGGGCGCCTATTGAAGAGATTGAATTAGTAAGAGAACTTCTGGATACAGTTCTCTTACAATTACATACTTTTCAACAAAGAGATATACCACCAAAAAATAGGCGTGGCGATGGGCTCCCCTTGTGGAGCCAGTTTCGCCAACTCAGTAATGGCCTATTGGGAGAGGAAAACAATTTTGGAAAAAGACATAGTTAAGAAAAATATTCCATTCTACACGAGATTCCTGGATGACATCTTCTTAATTTTCGTTGGAAAGGAAGATGAAATAAAACAACTTTTTATTGATTTAGAAATAAGTACGGATTTTCTAAAGTTTACACACAAATATAATAAGAACTCGATGGAATATTTACATGCACATCTGAGAAGATTATATTAATAATAGGTTTATGTCAAAAATACACAGAAAGGAAACTTACTCTAATAAATTTCTACATTTCACTAGCTGCCATCCCCCCCACCAGAAAAAATCGATCATAAAAGGTCAAATGGTGAGGGCAGCAAGGATGACCACTAGTGATAAAGATTTTAAGGAAGAATGCGAGGTACTGCAAAGCTTCTTCCTTCAAAGGGGTTACCCAGGGAATGTTATTCAAGAAATTGTATTAGAAGTAGAAACTAAGAGAGTAAAAGGAGAATATTTTCCTCTACTAGGAACAACTCAAACAAATGGAAATGACATAGGGTTCAAACTAGCTAGTGGAGAAAAAATAAACTACTCATGTAGTTTTATAACGACTTTCAATCTAAATTCCACCGACATCAAAAATATTATCTTGAAAAACTGGGAGTTAATATCCTCCGATAGTCATTTAAGAATTTTAGTACCAGACAAACCAAAGTTAATATATAGAAGAGGTACTAACTTAAAAGAATTACTACAAAAGAAAAGTTTAAAAAAATCTGCTATTGTAGGGATGTCAAAATGTGGAAACTGTAACTTTTGCAAGTTTATAGAAGAAGGCTGCACATTCACGCTAAATAGAACAACTTATAAAATAAAACAAAAATTTAACTGTAATAGTAAACAAGTTGTATATAAAGCAAAATGCGTGAAATGTGCAGCCTTCTACATAGGTAAGACTGATAGAAAATTACGAGATAGGATATACGAACATAACTATTGTATCAGTAGGCAAAAGTCAGAAAACGCATTAGCTAGACACTGTCTGGAAAACGAAGGGCACAGTTTCAAATTTAAAGCGATAGAGCAAATCAGTGAGGATCCAAGATGTAAGTATGAACCATTAAAACTAGAAAGAAAAGAACTAGTATGGCAATTGAGAACCAATGCAAACCAATACCCAGGCATTAACGAAATGTCCTCCATTAAATGTATATTGAGATTAAAAAATATGGAGAGATGAGATGTATGGAACTGTCCATATAAAAAACTGTATATAAAAAATTTTATAAAATTGTCCATAATGAAATGAATTTATTAAATTTAGGGTCTGGCTATTCCTACACATATAATAATAATAATAATAATAAAAAGTTAGTCCAGTTAATAATAATAATAATAATAAAAAATTTAGTCTAGACAATAATAACAATAATAATAAAAAGTTAGTTTAGTTAATAAAGAGGTAGTCCACTCAGTAACAACTAAAATTAATTTAATTATTAATTAGTAATTCATAATAATAATAAAAGTTTAATATTTTATATAACATCAGTTATATAATATTAATAATTATTAATTTTTACACATTTCTACACGGTTAACTAGTGTTGAAAATGGTATCTTAGTAGCAACAATTAATAATTAATAATAACACCAATAATGACAAATATGGTTGAACAGGTCGATCTACTAGGGCATTAGCTTCAATACATAAAACTGGGGATTTAATTTCAAACTATTGGAGCCTACATGTAATAAAACATACTCGGATAATAATTAATTCTAGCAGGGAGAGTTTTTCAAGAAAATGTGGTTTTTAAGAAAATGTGTTTTTTAAAAAATGGTGTTTATGTTTTTTTTTACAGATTTTTCATTTATTTGTTATATATATTTTTATATATTTTCTTATGGTGCAAATGAATCAGATGTGCTAATAGTACCCAATTAATTAAGGAAAATGCTATATATGCTATATAACATACACAAAAAATATACTAATATGTGGTTACGTTTTTATTTTTAAAAATGGTATAAAAACATAGAAGTATTAATGAAGAATGTATATATGAGCATTTTTACCAATTTAATTATTAATTAGTTAATATGGCCTATATATAAAAAGGGTTGAATGTATTTGATGTTGTCTTCTGAGGAAGTTACGTTTTTACTGTGCGACGAAAAGTGTATTAAATTATAACACTTCAAGTCTTTTTTAACAATAAATAGAATTGTTTCGTGATTTATAATACCAAGGAGAGTTTTATTCCAACTGCAGCACTCTAGTACCTGTGACAACGTGTGGAGTATTGTAACTGTTATCGTAACGTTGCCGCTTTTGGGTTTTCTGGTTCCTTTCGTTGGTTTGGTTTGTTGTGATTTTGATATCGGAAACTCTGAATGTTCTGAAAACAAGGAAATGCAGGATTTATTGCATGCAGCTGAACAAGTGGGAAAGGTTACTTTGCATTGTGGGTTTGATTCACTAGAGGCCTCTTGCAGGGCTGCTGTTACAGAATGTTCGTGTTTCACTGTTGCAGTCATTACTCTTGGGTTATCCTGCTGGCAGGCTACCCGCAGTCTGCCTGAATTCCAAAGTCTAGGTCCGGCGTCAGTTGCTGTCGCTTCTTCCATGACGTCAGTGCGCCAGGGGTATAAAAGATGCAGCCAAAGCCATTTTCTTCAGTCTTTCTTGCTGCGCAGTGCCCGAAGCAAAAGCAGTTCGCAAGTGCCGGTCGGCCGACTCCTAAGATTTTCACAGACTAATTTCAGATCCGAAGTCTTCATTAAAGCCAAGTACCCCGTTGGGGAAACTTTTTTCTTTCTCCAGACCAATGTCAGAAAAACTTAACAATTGCATTTCTTGTGGGAAGCAAATACCTCTCAAGGATTTTCATTCTTACTGTATTCCTTGCTTAGGCCCTGATCATAACGTTGCTAGTTGTCGGTTTTGTGTTAGATTCAACCAACGCACTATTAAGCGTCTGTTTGATTTTACTTTTCATTACTTTGGCCGAAAGTTCAATTATATAATGCCGTTGGAACAGCCGACGACCGGAGTTTCTAAAAACGCAAGGAAAAAGAGACAGGCATCCGAGATTCAAAACTGACAAGGCTTCCGCTAAGCCTGTCGCCGGTTCTCAGTGAGGCACTTGCGCAGCCCCTGATGCCCGCTACCTCAGAGCCACAGGCCGCTGACGACTCCCACATGGAGCCAGCTAGGCCTATGGATACTCAAGGTATTGGACACTTGGAAATCATTCCCTCAGATGGGTCCGGAGCCACTGAGCAGGCATCGGCTTCTGAGGGTGTTTTCAGACCTACACAGCTATATGTCTACTTCAGCTTGAAAAGCAAAGACTAAAGCAGCTTTAAAGATGAAGAAACAAGTACAGCATTCTCCAGGACAAACTTCCATGCCTAAGAAACAGATGCTCAAAATGGCTGAAGACCTTATTACTTGGATCAGGGGTTCCCATCCCCCTCCAGGCAAGAGGCCTAGGCAAGAGACAGACACGGACTCTTCAGATCAGGTTTCCATTTCCTCTGACTCCTTCTGTACAGGAATACTCTCTTCCTCCCTATGAGGATTCTGATGCTGAAGAATCCATTCCTTCAGCCTCCCTCCTGAGGATTATTCTTTTGGGGAAACCCTGCATATCATGAGGGAGCACTTCCACTGGGAGAGCCAAGATTTACTCAGAATCAAAGAAAAGGCTTAGAGATTTTCTTTTACTTCCTCAGCACAGGCCTCTTGCTGTTCCCCTTGTGCTAGACATTGTAGATGTATTTTCAGAGTCCGACCTTTCTCCAGACTCCTTACCTCCAGCTCCTGATAAACCAGACAGATACTACACAGGGTTCCAGATTCACATAAATGTATTTATAAAAACCCTGCTGCTGACCCAGAAACTATTTCTCAGGGTCCCAAAGAGGTTAAGGCCGCTACTGCAAAAAACCCTATCCCTTCTGACAGGGATTCAATGGCACTAGACAGATGGGGGAAAAAGGTTTACACTTCTGCTACTTTGGCTGTGAGGACTTTAAATTGTCAATTTCATATGATTAAATATCAGCAATACTTAATGTCTCTGTTAAAACAGAAAATGTTGGCCAATTCTGATTGTGCATAAAATAAGGAAATGCAGGATTTATTGCATGCAACTGAACAAGTGGGAAAGCATACATTGCAATCTGGTTTTGATTCTCTGGGGGCCTCCTGCAGGGCCGCAGTTACGGGTTCTGTCATTAGGAGGCATGCTTGGTTAAAGGAACAAAATCTGCCTGATCATGTTAAAGCAAAATTATTAGATGCTCCATTACAACGTGATACTTTATTTGGTGTTAAAGCAGAGGAGGTTTTGAAGAAAATGGAGAACAAGCGAAATCTATGCAAACCGTAAAGGATTTTTTACAGGTTCAGCCACCAAGATTTAGCAGGAACTGGCCTACAAAGAATTGGTCCTTTCCAGTGTCGGACAGGTCACAAAGATGCAGATACAGACATCCCAGAGGGGGATCCCAGCCTCAGGGCTCATACAGGCCTAACGGGGCGCTTCTACCTCCAAAAGTGGAGAAGACAAAGCACAGCCAAACAGCAAACGGTCCCAATGACTTGCCTCTGCCAGCACCAAGCACTTATCTTCTTGCAGCCCCTTTAGGGGGAAAACTAGCACTTTTCTCTCAGAATTGGCACATGATCACCCAGGACAAATGGGTATTGAATATAGTGTCCCAGGGCTACAGGTTCCACTTTCACACCCTGCCAAAGGCAAAAGGTATGTCAAACCTGCCACACAATCAATGGGCAGAGGCACAAAAACAAGTTTCGTCCCTTATGAACATGAGGGCCATTCAGCAAGTACCACAGCAAGAGCAGGGACAATGATTTTACCCAAGACTTTTCTTGGTACCCAGAAAGGACAAAGCCTGGAGACCAATACTGGACCTGTCTATTATAAACACATTTCTGCGCGTTCCAAAAAAAAGTCAACTCTGCAGCAGCTTCTGCCCATGCTGGGCAAGAAGGCTTGGCTTGTAACTTTGGTCCTAAAAGAGACATACCTGCATATCCCAATCGGATAATCTTGCAGAAGATGCCTCAGATTCATAGCTGGCTCAATGCACTATCAATTCTCTGCACTGCCCTTTGGCTTATCTACTGCGCCCAGGGTCTTCACAAAATGCCTGGCACCAGTAATTGCATTTTGCAGACAGAGGAATTCAAATATATCCTTATTTGGATGACTGCCTTATACAAGCAGAGAACAAGGACACTCTATTAAAGCATCTGGCATTTGTAAAAAGGTTATTAATTTGCCTAGGGTACACAGTAAACGAAAAGAAATCAAAACTAGTACCCTGTCAAGAGATAATATTCCTGGGTGCAAGCTTAAATACAACTGCCCAGATGGCTTCTCATGCCAGACAAACAAAGGCAACTAACTTCTTACTTCAAAATGTTGGCAACAAAGACCCAGTTATCTGCAAAAAAAATTCTGAAGGCTTTGGGCTTCATGGCATCCTGCATTCTGCTAATTCCATATGCCAGACTGCACATGAGGAAACTTCAATGGTACCTAAAAAGTGTCTGGACTCAACATTGTCAAAGCCTGGAAGCATTAATTACCCTCATTTCTTGCCTGCAACAGGAGTTTCGATGGTGGGCACATGCCTGTCGCCTCAACAAGGGACAGCCATTTACTCTACCCACAGCCAGGCAGTCGATAACAACAGGTGCATCAGATTATGTCTGGGGAGCACACATGGTAGGAAAATGTATTCAGGGCACATGGTCCACAAGCCAAATGCATCTACTTATCAATCAAAAAGAGATGCTAGCTGTTCAGAATGCTCTGACCGCTTTCAAGGATCTACTCCATCCAAGACAACTACTGATAAGGACGGACAATACTACAGTTATGTGGTACATAAACAAGCAGGGAGGCACACATTCCTACCCCCTCTGCAGACAAGCCATGACTTTGTGGGACACAGCATTGACTTATCAGATACACCTGCAAGCACAATTCCTGCCAGGAAGGAACAATACTCTGGCAGATGAACTAAGCAGAACCTGAAACTGGATCCACAAGTCTTCAGCATGATAAAGGAATGGGGATGTCCTGACAGATCTATTTGCCTCCCTTCACAACTGCCAACTACAGAAATTCTGCACAAGGACTTATCACAAGCAAGCATGGAAAGTCGATGGGGCTCTCATTCAGCTGGAAAAGTCTAACAGTAGATGCCTTTCCTCCTCTGCCTCTCCTCCCCAAGGTACTCGTACAGGTCAGACAAGAGAAGCCAAGAATAATTCTTATTGCCCCAGACTGGCCATGCCAGCACTGGTACCCAATCCTAAAATGTTGGTCTCAAGGCCCAGCCTGGACATTGCCTCCAATTCCTCACTTACTGACCCAGAGAAACAATCAGATTCTGCACAGCCAACTCAGGACACTAAATCTGGCAGCATGGTGGATAATGTAACCATTCATAGTTTATTACTAGGCTATCTGCCCTGGGGCATGTGTAAGCCTAGCCATAGTGATGTTGGTTTCGCCAACCCATGAAATGGTACAAAAATGCACAGAATAGATTTTAGAATACTGTGCCTCTGTCTAGTAGTGACACAGTGAAGGTCCCCTTATATAATAAAATTGATTTACTGTGCCCCTGTCTAGTAGCGACACGGATGTGATCCCTGGGGTAAGCTTACGATCTCCCATCCACTCATCAAGATTTCTCTTGAAGAGAGTCAGTGAGGGGCTCTGCCCAACATGAACTGGGATCTTGTTCCAGAGCATGGGAAGCCTCTGGGTTATGAATCTATCCCTCCAGCATGTCCTATTCATACTTGTACCGAGGTTTAAGTCTTTAGCTCTCGTGGTTCTGATGGATTTGGATTTTGGTTCTGATGGATTTGGATTTTTTGAGGTGGAGCATGTCCATCAGTTCCTGATTGGATATGGCCTTGTACGTCAGGCAGAGATCACCTCTGAGCAGGTGGTATGCTACTGAATAGAGCTGGAGTTTCTTTAGTCTGGCAGAATAAGACATATGTTGGAGACCCTTGATCTCTTGGTGAGGTACTTTTGTGGTCTCTAGCTATTGCAAATGCCGGGTGAGGTACATACCAAATGGGGCATTATACTAAATCATGGGTCTGATGAGGGAGGAGTATAGGGGTACAGTGACATCCTTGGATCTGGATGTGAATCCCTACATGATCAGGTGTGCAAGGTAGAATGTTTTTCTAACCACTTTGGCAACGTGGGTGTCAAATGAGAGGTTGCTGTCGACTTGGGTCCCTAGGTCTCCGATTACTTTTTCCATACTCAGTGGGTTGCTGTCTATGTGATATTTTGTGGGTACTTTGTTTTTCCCAAAGGGGATGACTATACATTTTTTGGCGTTTAGTTTAAGGCCATGACTCCAGCACCAGTTGTCCGTTTCTGTGAGGCCTTTTTGTAGGATGTATGTGTCCGCTGGTGTATCGACTATGGCGCCTAGTTTGCAGTCATCTGCGAACTTTGTCAGCCACAACCCTCCCATGTTTGCTTTAACATCTGAGAAATAAATGCCGAACAAGAGGGGTCCCAGGACAGATCCCTGTGGGACACCACTTGTGACTGACTGAGTCTGACATTGCTCCAGTGATTTTAACTTTATGGGTTCTGTCCTTTAGCCAGTTTGCAACCCATCTAGTGACAATAAGGGTTTACGTTTAAGCTGTTGAGCTTATCTATGATGCCTGAGTGGGGTATTGTGTCGAAGGCCTTAGCCAAGTCCAGGTAGGCTGTATGGACTGCTTTGCCCTCATCAATGGCTCTAGTGACTGTTTCGAAAAAGTCAACCAGGTTCAGAAGGCAGGATCTGCCCTTCACAAAGCCGAACTGGGTCTGGTCAAGTGTCTGTAGGTCCCCTATGTCTTTGTTTATGAGTTCCATAATTATTCTTTCCATAGCTTTGCAGACCAGGCTGGTTAAGCTTATGGGGCGGTAGTTCCCAGGGTCTGTAGAGGTACCCCCTTTGTGGAGTGGGACCACTGTTGCTGTACGCCAGTGTTCAGGTACATATCCTGTAGTAAGGCTAAGGTTAAATAGCATTTTTATGTGCGGGTTTAGCTCCTCTTGGTGTTCACGTAGCACGCAACCCGGGATACCGTCAGGTCCCATTGATGCTGTCTTTTTAGCTTTGTTGAGGGCGGCTCTCACTTGAACATCTGAGATGACAGGGAGATTTCATTCAGCTGGGATAAGTATTTCTTCTTTTGGGGGTGAGGGAGGGGGGAAATTTGCACTGAACCTGTCAGCCAGAATGTTGGCAATATCTGTGGGTTCAGTGTATTTTTTGTTGTGAACTAACTCTGAGCATATCTGAGGGTTTCTGCCCAGGTTTCTAACATAGCTGAAGAAGGCTTTGTGGTTATCTTTAGTGTCCTTAGCGATTTTTCTCTCAAAGTTGGCCTTGGATGTTTTTATAAGAGAACGTAGTTTTCTGCTAGTGTTGATCAGAGATATCTTCCCTTTATGGGATTTTGCTCTGTCGTGCAGTAGCTTCCTTTTGTTCTACAATTTGTTAATGGCTGTGGTCCACCAGACAGGACGCTTGCCTTTGGTGGGGAGGGACTTGGATTTATTTGGGATTGCATGATCCATGCATTCTTGGAGATGTCCATAGAAAGCATTTGTGAAGGAATCGGCATTGTGGGATGTGGTATCCACTGGCCCAGTGGGCTTAAAGGATACCATCTTAGTCTTAAGAAGAGTGAAGTCTGCTTTTGAGAAGTGTTTCACTGTGGTCTTTTGTGCTGGGGGTGGAGGTGGGATATGTATATCCAGGGTGATGAGTTTGTGGTCAGATCTCACTAGTGAGGGGTATACCTCCGGTGTGGAGCATTTTGTCCCCATGTATGTGATGATCAGGTCTAGTATATTATCTCCCCTAGTGGGAGAGGTGACTAGTTGTTCCAGTGCATTTGAATTTATGAATTCCAGGAACCTTTGGGCTAGGGTGTTAGGGCTAGAATAATGTACCCAATCTATGTTTGGGTAGTTGAAGTCTCCCAGTATGATGGTATTTTGTGATGCATTCATATCCTCTGTCTTCAGGAAGGCTGGGTGGGGTTCCTGAGATTGGGAGGGTGGTCTGTAACATGCTACCAGTTGTATAGCAGTTTTGCCTATGGTTAGTTGCACCTGTATGGTCTCCGATGCTTCATGTTTTGCTACTAACCTGGAGGTGTGGGTGTCCTTGATGAATATGGACACTCCCCCTCCCTTTGTGGTTTGGCCCGGGTTTTGGGGCAGAAAAGCATGATACGAGGTATAGCCTGGTAGCGCTGGGGTGCTCTCAGGAGCCTTGAACCAGGTTTCAGTTACTGCACAGACGTAGATGTTCTCCATACTGAGGAGTGCATCGAGTGCCTGCATCTTGAGATTTGGACTTCCGGCATTGAGCAGCATTACCCTTAGTTTTTTTTTCATTTTTGTTTTCTAAGGAGGTGGGTTTGTCTTTTGAGCCTTGCCTAAAAAAGGCACTATGGGGGTGGCAAGAGCCTTAGCCAATATCCGGAAGCCCAGTGGTGACTGGTGCAAGCCGTCCCTTGCGAAGCAGCGTGGCTTGTCCCACATGTCATCCCAGGCAGACAGACATTGGATCCCCTTAGAATGACACCAGTACTTGAGCCAATTATTAAAGCTGATCATCTTGTCTTTGTATTGTGGCATCATTCTTGGTGAGGGCAAGATGCTGCTCAGGGTCAGGGTCATACCAGCCTGGGCTACATAATCAGAGAGCTCCTCTGTCTCTTTTCATGTAGTCCAGGGAGGTACGTCTCTGGTCATTCACGCCAGCATGGACAATGACAGAGTCATATTTGTACTTGCTTTGGAGTGACCTGTGTGCGTGTGTTATATGGCAGATTTTAGCTCCCGATAGGCAGCTCACAGTCACCCTCTCCTTGTTCGGCCTGGTAAGCGGGACATCAGTGTGTCTGACTATAGAGTCACCTATTACTAGTGTATCAGGCATGGTGTTTGGCCTTAAGGGCTGTGATTGACACACTGATTTATTGAAGTATGTGTTGCATGTGTTTTGTTTTGAGGTGGTGGATTTTTGGATGTTTGCTTTGGGAGCCTCTGCTGTTTTGGTAAGTTTTTTATTAGAGCCTCTGAGTATGTCTTTGTTTTTATGTGTTTGGTTTGCAGTTGTGGTAGGTCTGTGTGGGACTGGGTTTGTTGTGTGTGTGGTTACCATCTCCTCCTGTCTGGTCATGCCAGCCCTGAGTTGAGAGAGTTCAGCCTCCAGTTTGGCTATATAGTTGCATCTCTCACATGTATTTGTGTTTGTTGGGAGGAGGAGAGGGTTGTCTGTGTACATGAGACAATTGTAGCATTGTCTTCAAGATACCCAGATTAACCAGCTGAACTGGAGAGGATGCCATTAATCTGCCACTCTACATGCTAGAACAGTATAAGGGAGTGCTGTGCCTTTAAGGGAAGTGGATATTCACAGGGGTGGTAGGTGGATGTAGTGCTTACTTAGTACGAGAGTGCTTACTTAGTAGAGAAGTTTTGAGAACAAGTGCTAGGCTTATAATATAGCAAGTAGTCTGATTATACTAAGAGTAGAGGTTCCTTAAGGGAAAATTTGAAGAGCAGACTTGGCGGAGCCAGAAGAAGTTTAACCTTTTTTAACTGGCGCTGCGCTATGCGCACAACCGCGCAAAAACGCCCAGAGGCAGATTTTAAACAGGGAACTTCAAAAGAGCTAGGAATGGTCCAAAACCACCAATTACTACAGCTCTTGTGCTGAGGTCACTTCCTACAGGGACAGGTAGGCTGCTCAAGGCTCCCCACTCCCACTGGTGAGCAAAGAAACTTCCTTCTATCCAAGTAAGGTAATGGACAACACAGGAACTACACCACACCCCAGAATACAGCAATGCCTGTAAACTGGTCTAAACTAGTCGAGGAGAGGCGGGAAAACAAGGATTATTTTTTTGTTTTTTTTGTTTTTAGATAGAAACACACAGAAAATGCAGAAACAGTAATAAATCAGTTACACAGGCTAGCGCACTCTAGTGGGAAGCCTCAACAGTTAAATTAAACAAACAAACCTTCGATCAAATTCAACTAAAAAGTAACTTTAAGTGCAGATATTGAAATAATGCAGCAAACAGCTAAAAAAACATTCAAAACACACCTCTCTCTAAAGCAGTGATGGATGTTGTTTTGGAGGCCTGGAGGCCCAGTACCAGAAAATCTTATGCAGAAAAATGGAAAAGATTCTGTGCTTGGAACCAGGCACAAGGAATTGACACATCTGTACCAAATATTCCTCAGATTTTACAATGCCTAACTGAGATGCTGGGCAAAGGCCTATCCTTTTCATCAATTTAAGTTCATGCCTCTGCCATTTCAGCTCATTACAATACGGAACCTCCTATTTTTTCCCATCTGTTGCTAAGGCAGTACCTCGGAGGGACCAAAAACATAAGACCTCCAAGGAGAGCCCCAATACCTGCATGGGACCTCACACTGCCGCCTTTTGAGCCAGCCAATACAGCTGATATAAAGTTTTTATATTGGAAAACAGCTCTGCTCCTAGCAATAACCTCTGCAAGACGAGTTTCAGAGTTACAGGCACTCATGGCTGTGGAACCTTTCATCATTTTCCATTCAGACAGGGTTTCTCTAAGGACGAACCCAACATTTATGCCTATGGTAGTGTCCAGTGTGGCCCTTAACCAAACCATTCATTTGCCTACCTTTTTATCCAAACCCACAGAATAAGGGTGAGAGACTTCTGCATTCTTTGGACATACAGACAACTACGCTTCTACTTGGACAGAACTAAAGCTTTCAGAAAAACTGAGCAACTTTTAGTGGCATATGCTGCAGGATCTCAAGGAAAGCCCATCTCAAAACAGACCATTTCAAAATGGATAGGCCACTGCATTTGTTTCTGCTACTCACAACATGGCAAATCAGTGCCCAAGTGCATTAGGCCTCATTCTACCAGGGCAGCAGCCACTTCAGCAGCCTTTCTCAGAGGAGTACCAACCAAAGACATTTTAGAGGCTGCAACTTGGAGTTCAGTGCACACTTTTACAAAGCAGTACCATTTACCTCTCTACTCTAAATCTAGAGCAGGCTTCGCCACTGCAGTTCTGCAGGGCCTTACATCCTCTCCTAATCCTATTTAGGCCCAGCCACTCAACCTCCACTTTGGGATTCAACCCAAGAGTAGTGACTGCAACAATGAAACATGATGAACATAGTACAGTTGTGTACCTACCATAAATGTATGTGTTAGTGTATTCACTGTTGCAGTCCAGGTTACCCACCCACCATCCCCCTTTTCTTTGCTGGGACTTACCTATACTTCTCTATCTTATACAACCTATGTGATGTATTTGATTGTAGATGAAGGAAATGATTATTTTACTGCATGCATAATTATTGGCATACATTTTTAGCCTACCATTTTGGGGGCCCCTGACATCTGTGGCAAGAAAAACTGAAGAAAATGGCGTCTGCTGCATCTTTTATACCCCTGGCGCAGTGACGTCAGGGAGGAGGCGACAGCAACTGACGCCGGGCCCAAGACTTTGGAACTCAGGCCGACTGGGGAACCGCCTGACGGCAGGATAACCCTAGTGTAATGACTGCAGCAGTGTTTACACTCTAACATATACATTTATGGCAGGTACAAAACTGTGCTTTGTATGTCTGTTGCGTATAGTATAAGGGGAAGGCAGTTACTACCCCTATAGTAATTATCAGAGGATGTCCATATGGCTGGAAAGTTAAGACTCCAAGGACCTCCCCCTCCCCCCTTAGGCTTCTAAATCTCCAGTGGCTGCATCCAAAATTAAGATGGCTTCAGAGACCTTGACCTCACACAAATGCAAGATGTCGAGTCACTGCCCCCTTGCCCTCCTGCCTTCATTTACACAACTGGGTTAAGATGGCTCAGAAGTTTCTGCAGATGTTCATCGTGCATACAGCTGCAGTCATAACAGATGGGTTCTGCCGTCAGGCGGGTCCTCGGTCGGCCGAATTCCAAAGTCTAGGTCCGGCGTCGGTTGTCGTCGCTTCTCCCCTGACGTCAGTGCGACTGGTATAAAAGAACCAGCCGACGCCATTTTCTCCGTCTTTCTTGCCGCGCGGTGCCCGAAGCAGAAGCAGTTGGCAAGTGCCGGTCGGTCAGCTCCTGAAATTACGAAAATTTTGCAACCGAAGTCTTCTTGAAAGCTAAGTACCCCGTTGGGTAAACTTTTCTTGCCTCAGACCGATGTCAGACAAAGTTAATAATTGTATTTCATGTGGGAAGCAAATACCACATAAGGATTTTCATTCCCTCTGCATTCCTTGCTTAGGCCCAGACCACGACGTCTCGGTCTATCGTTTTTGTGCTACATTCAACAAACGCACCATTAAGTGTCGGGCGGAGTTCGCCCAGCACTATTTTGGCAAAAAAAATAACTTTATTATGTCGTCGGATACTCCGACTCCAGTTTTGTCTAAAAAACGCAAAGATAAGGACTGACACACGAGGTCCGCAGCCTCTACCGACACCACGCCAAAGCCAATTACAGGTGGTCCGGTTCTCAGCGAGGCGCCTACGCAGCCCCTGCCTACCGACGGCACTTCATTGGCGGTGTCTTCTGTGCCCGAGGTCGCAGGCTCCTCGGCCCACACCCCGACTACAGATATCGAAGCCACTTTTGGTGGTGAATCTCAAAATGTAGACAGGTCTGCCTCCTCTCAAGGTGTCTTCAGACCTTCCTCTTCTTTTTCCATCCAGGCTTTCACTAAGTCTAAAGCAGCCATGCATTCTAAGAGACAAGCTACACAGGGCCCTTCTCCAGGCCCCATGCCTAAAAAAACAGATGCTTAAAATGGCTGAGGATTTAATTACTCTTAACAGGGGTTCTCAACCCCCCCCCCCCCGGACAAAAGGCCCAGAGTGGAGGAAGAATCCCCCTCCTCTGACCAGGCCTCCATTATTTCAGACCACTCTGATGAACAGGAACATTCTTACTCCCCTTTTGAAGATTCTGATGCAGAGGAGTCCATTCCCTCTGCCCCCAGAGGATTACTCATTTGGGGAAACCATGCATACCTTAAGGGAGCACTTCCACTGGGAAGGCCAAGAGTACTCCGATTCCAAGAAAAGGCTTAGGGATTTTCTCTTGCTACCTCGGCACAGGCCTCTGGCCATACCTCCTGTCTTAGACATACTAGATGTGTACTCGGAGGCCTGCCTTAACCCGGATTCTTTACCTCCAGCCCCAGTCAAGCCTGACAGGTACTACCGGGTTCCTGACTCACACCAATTTTTATACAAAAGCCATGTGGCTGACCCAGAAACTATCTCACAGGGCCCCAAGGGAATTAAGGCCTCCACTGCTAAAAATCCATTACCTTCTGAGAGAGATTCCAGATTCTTAGAAAGGTGGGGAAAAAAGGTATACACCTCGGCCACTTTAACCATGAGGGCATTAAACTGCCAGTTCCATATGCTTAAGTACCAACAGTTTCTGTTATCACAGTTGAGAAGCAAAATGTCACAACCTGAACAACCAGACTTGAAGGAGTTGCAGGATTTGATGCGTAGTGCAGAACAAGTGGGTAAACATACCTTGCAATGTGGTTTTGATGCTCTAGAGGCCTCATGTAGAGCTGCTGTTACAGGATCAGTCATACGTAGACATGCCTGGCTCAAGGAGCAAACCTTACCAGATCATGTCAAAGCTAAATTACTAGATGCCCCTCTACAAAAGGATGTATTTGGTATTAAAGCTGAGGAGGTATTAAAGAAAATGGAGGAAAAGGCTAAATCAGTGCAAACAATGAAAGATTTTCTACAGGTACAACCTCAACGTTTCAGTAGAAATTGGCCTTCCAAAAACTGGTCCTTTCCAGCCACGGACAGACCCCAAAGAGGTAGATACAGGCGCCCGAGGGGCAGAGGGCAATCTCAAGGATTGTTTAGACGCAGACAATCGCAAGCTCCTACACAGAGGTGGTGAGGATAGTTCGCAGTCATTCAGAAAGCAAGCCCAATGACTTTCCCCTTTGCATGCCAAGCAAGGCCCAAATGGCAACACCCTTAGGCGGAAAACTGGCATTATTTTCAAAAAAATGGCATATTGTCACAAAAGACAAATGGATCCTGTACATTATAAACAGAGGCTACAGATTCCATTTTCACGCCCTTCCAAAAATGAGAGGCATGCCAAACCTGCCACACAATCAAAGGGCAGAGGAACAAAGACCAATTTCAGATCTCATGGACATGAAAGCTATTCAAGAGGTACCTACTCACGAACAAGGTTAAGGTTTTTATTCCAGACTATTCCTGGTACCAAGGAAGGGAAAAGATTGGAGATCTATTTTGGACCCATCCATCCTAAACACATTTTTACTCGTACCAAAATTCAAGATGCTCACATTACAGCAGCTTCTTCCCATGCTGGGCAAGGAGTCTTGGCTGTTAACATTGGACCTCAAGGAGGCATACCTGCATGTCCCAATCAGACAAAATTGCAGAAGATACCTCAGATTTCTTGCAGGTTCAACCCTTATCAATTCTCTGCATTGCCCTTTGGCTTATCTACTGCGCCCAGAGTATTCACAAAATGCCTGGCATCAGTAATTGCCTACTGCAGACTTCAAGGGATACAAATATACCCATATTTGAACGACTGCCTGATCCAAGCGGACAGCAAACACATACTTCTGAAACATCTGGCTTTTGTAATAATGTTGTTGAATTCTCTGGGATACACAGTCAACAAAAAGAAATCAAGGCTAATACACTCTCAAAAGAATTTTACTGGGTGCCAACTTGGACACAAAAACCCTGATGGCCTACCTCACGCCAGAGGAGCAGGGGCAACTAACTCATTACTTCAGAAAACTAGCAAAGTTCACCAGGCTGACTGCAAGGAAAATCCTGCAGGCTTTGGGATTCATGGCATCTTGCATCCTACTAATCCCATGTGCAAAGCTGCATATGAGGAAACTTCAATGCTACCTGAAAAACCTATGGTCTCAACACAGCCACAGTTTGGAAAGAATAATACCACTAATTCCATGTCTTCAAAAGGAATTTCTGTGGTGGGCTCAAGCATGCCAAACTAACACAGGTCTTCCATTCTGCAAGCCTCAAGCAAATCGAGTCATCACAACAGACGCCTCAGACTACGCCTGGGGGGCGCACATAACAGATCGGTGCATTCAGGGCAAATGGTCCCAAAAAGAAAAGCACCTTCACATCAATCAAAAGGAAATGCTAGCAGTAATAAATGCTATTATAGCTTTCAAAGACCTTCTGCAACCAGGTCAACTATTGATAAGGACAGACAACACCACAGTAATGTGGTACATAAACAGGGAGGAACCCATTCATACCCCCTATGCAGGCTGGCCATGTCTCTTTGGAACATTGCTCTGGAATTACAAATCGAACTTCAAGCACAGTACTTGCCAGGCAAGGAAAACACGCTGGCAGACAACCTAAGCAGAAATATGACAGATCCACACGAATGGAAGTTGCATCTTCAAGTTTTTACAGAGATAATTCAAGCATGGGGAAGGCCAGACAATAGATCTCTTTGCCTCCCACAAAAATCACCTATTGACAAAATTCTGCTCAAGGACTTTTCATCCACAGGCCTGGAGAGTGGACGCTCTCTCTTTCAGTTGGACAACAATGACAGTTTATGCCTTTCCACCTCTTCCTCTGCTGCCCAAAGTTCTATTAAAAACCAGAGCAGACAGACCAAAGATGATTCTCATTGCTCCAGACTGGTCAAGACAGCACTGGTACCCACTCCTGAGGAGCCTGACGCATTCCCCTCCATGGACCCTACCTCTAATGCCTCTTCTTCTGACTCAGCACAGCTTCAAAACTCTTCACAGTCAGCTGAAAACACTCAATCTGGCCACATGGAAGATTCCTTAGCATCACAACAGACCCTACTCTCCAAGGAGGTGCAGGGTTGTCATTTTGGAGGCCAGAAGGCAGTCTACTAGAAAAGCTTACTCCGCAAAATGGAAACGGTTTTGCGTCTGGAATGAGAAAAAGGGCCAGGATCCTGGAAAACTGAATTTACCTCAAATATTACATTATCTAGCTGAGCTGCTAAGCAGTGGACTTTCATTCTCCTCCATCAAAAGCCATGCCTCAGCCATTTCTGCAGAATACAACACTGATCCACCTTTGTTCTCTCACCCCCTCTTAAGACAGTTCCTCAGAGAGGCTAAGAATATAAAACCCCCAAGGAAACCACCAATACCTGCTTGGGACCTCAACTTCATTCTAGAAAAGCTGACCTTGCCTCCTTTTGAGCCAGCTGCCTCAACAGATTTGCAATATTTGTCCTGGAAAACCGCTTTCCTTCTGGCTATCACCTCAGCTCGTAGGGTATCGGAACTACAAGCCCTCATGGCTGTGCAGCCTTTTATCTTCCATCAGGACAGAGTTTTCTTATGAACCAACCCGTCCTTTATGCCAAAGGTGGTATCCAGGGTAGCTTTAAATCAGGCTATACACTTACCTACCTTTTACCCTAATCCTCAAAACAAAGGGGAGAGAGACTATTACATTCCTTGGACATCCACAGACAGCTGCGCTATTTGGACAGAACAAAGCCTTTCAGAAAATCAGAACAGCTCTGTATGCTATAGGAGCTCAAGGGAAGCCAATTTCCAAACAGACAATCTCAAAATGGATAGTCCACTGCACATGCTTTTGTTACTCTTTTTTCATGGTAAAACTGTACCTGCAGGCATCAGATCTCACTCCACAAGGGCCACAGCTACCTCTCCAGCTTTCCTCAGAGGAGTTCCTACCAAAGATATTTTGGAAGCAGCCACTTGGAGTTCTGTGCATACCTTCTCCAAGCACTACCACCTACCATTATACTCCAAAACTAGAGCAGGCTTTGTCACTGCAGTCTTGCAGGGCATCCTGGCTCCTCCTAGTTCCACCTAGTGCCTACCACCCCTTTCTTAGCTTTGGGATTCTACCCATCTGTTATGACTGCAGCTGTATGCACGATGAACATAGTACGGTTTTGTACCTACCATAAATGTAGATGTTCGAGTGCTAATACAGCTGCAGTCCAGGTTTCCCTCCCTCCTTCCCCTCTTGAGACAGGTCCATTGGCTAACACCTCCTCATACAACCTGATTGGGATATTCATTTATGGTGCATTTGCTTGCAACTACTGTATTTTGATTATATTGCATTGTTTTATTACACAAATTTATGTATTGCCTTCCTTCTGGGGGCACCTGACATCTGGGACAAGAAAAACTGAAGAAAATGGCATCGGCTGGTTCTTTTATACCCCTGTCACACTGACGTCAGGGAAGAAGCGATGACAACTGACGCCGGACCTAGACTTTGGAATTCGGCCGACAGAGGACCTGCGTGACGGCAGGAGAACCCATCTGTTATGACTGCAGCTGTATTAGCACTTGAACATCTACATTTATGGTAGGTACAAAACTGTACTTTTCTACAAAGGTTACAGCTTGATCAAAAAGCTACATTTGTAATGAGTCCAACTTGTCAAAAGGAAAAAGGAGACTTCTGCTATGGGAGATGCAGACTACACTGTTTCCGATGAGTGGAAGAGGATCTGGACAATAGATGTCTGATATCCTTTGTCCTTTAGCATAGGTAGTGTGCACACACCGGCCTATTGAGTCATCATCTGAGGACCTGCCCTTTGGAGATGCTGATTTAAAAAAATAAATAAAAATCCTTTTGCAGATGTAGGCACAGTTGTCCTTGGATTCTAAGGTAGCTAGACTGGCTCCACCCTGTAGCACACTTCCAAATGACAAGAAGGGAGTGCTAGATAGATTGTAGAAAGGTATTTGCATTGTACATTTTGAAATATCAATATCATGCCCTTTAGTTTTGGGAGAGTATAGGATGAAACTAAGCAGGATTCCCTACTCCAATAATCTCTGGTCTTAGTATTGTTGCAGCTGGTGAAATATGTTGTAAAATGAGTATGATTCCTTGAATGCAGCATCCAGGGCAGCTAGAACTGGGTCCGCTTTTGGAAGACATTCTTGGCTTAGGGCCCAGTCCATCTGCAAAGATGTGACGGCACAGCTGCTCATTGACACCTTAGGGAGCTGCTGTTTGGATCCCAGTGTCTGTAATGTGTTAAAGGCATAAAAGATGAGAGGAAGCCCTCAGATGGTTAAGCATGTCGTACTATTTCCTTCAAAAATGTAATGGGAAGTATCTTTTTAAGTAAGAGCTTTCTATTGCAGGCAAGACAAGGGTAAGCAGGCCAAGGGTAGAACCTACCAAAAGAGAAAATGGCAGGAAGAAGTGAGGAGTGTAGGCCCTCCAGCCAGTAGAAGCACCTGTGTGTATAGCAGATGTTCTTCATACCACATTGCTGCAGTCCTAACACTTGGGTAGTCCGCTGTCCCAGTCGGCCCGAATACCAAAGTATATGGCTGACGTCGGTCAAGGCGCATTAGTCTGACGTCAGGACGTCAGGGTACAAATGCGCATGACCAACGTCATATCCTCAGTCTTTTTTGCCGCATGGTCCGATGCAGTAGCAGTTTTGCAAGTGCAGGTTGGCGTTCTGAGATTTTCCGAAGTCGGAGTTTCAGACCGAATCCAAGTTGGCTAAGTACCCCGTTGGGGATTATTTTGGTTTTTTCTTGCCTCAGTATTTTACCGGATGTCAGAAAAAGTGAATAACTGTATTTCTTGTGGGAAACAAATACCTCATAGGGATTACCATACCTTGTGTATACCTTGCTTAGGGCCTGAGCACGACGTTGTTGGCTGTCGCTCTTGTGCTAGATTTAACAAACGCACTATAAAGAGAAGATTAGATTGTGCCAGGTTAGTTTTTGGGAAGCGGTGTAATTATAAAATGCCGTCGGATGCTCCGGCCGCTTCGTCAAAAAGCGCAAGGACAAAACAGCAAAGCCTAGGATGGAAGAACCGTCCGGCCCGGACGTCGGTTCTTTAGAGGGCTCGGTGGAGCCAGGGGTTCAGCCAGGAATTTCTTTGGAATCCCAGGGAGAGACTTTATTACTGCAAGATGTGACCTCTCAGGAGGTAGGCCAGGCGGAAGGGGCTTCTCAGGTAGCTGTTCTTCCCTCCCTTCCTAAGGTGGTTAGGCCCTCCCCTGCTGCTTCCAAGGCTTCTCCCAGGGGCAGGCCAGGTTTTGTTTCAGGAGTTACCCCTAGTTCTTCAGGGTCTGTACCTAAGAAGCATATGCTTAAGATGGCAGAAGATTTGATTACAATGATTAGAGGTTCTATGCCGCTCCTGATAAGAGGCGTAGGGTGGAACCTGAGCTTGGGAGTTTTGAGCAGTGTTCGATGCTTCTGAGTCTTCGGCTGAAGACTTGCAGGAGTATTCCCTTACTCTGATTCTGATGTAGATGATTCTACTCCTTCTGCTTCTCCTCCTGAGGATTTTTCATTTTCAGAGACTCTTCATTCCATGAGGGAGCATTTTAAATGGGAAGGTCAGGATTTCTCTGATTCCAGGAAAAGGCTTAGGGAATTTTTGTTTCTACCCCAGCATAGGCCTTTAGCTATACCTTCTGTTCTAGATGTGGTAGAGGATGTTTTTGCAGAGGCTTCTCTGAACCCTGACTCTTTGCCTCCTGCTCCAGTTAAACCGGATAGATATTATAGGGTGCCTGAAGCTCATAAGTATCTTTTTAAGAGTCCTAGGGCAGACCCAGAAACTGTTTCACAGGGGCCTAAAGGTGTTAAGGCTTCTGTTGTTAAAAATCCTGTTCCTCTAGATAAAGAGGCTAGGGCTTTGGATAGATGGGGAAAGAACGTGTATACTTCTTCCACTTTGGCCATGAGAGCTTTGAATTGCCAGTTTCACATGTTGAAATACCAAAATTATCTCCTTTCACAATTAAAGTCTAAGGTAGATGCTTTGGCGGAAGGTATTGAGTGTAAAGAGTTGCAGGATTTAGTACATGTTTCTGAACAGGTGGGTAAGCATTCTTTGCAATGTGGTTTTGATGCTGTGCAGGCCTCTTCGAGGGTGGCTGCCACTGGTTCGGTTCTTCGCAGGCACGCCTGGTTGAGGGATCAGAATTTAGCTGACCATGTGAAAACAAGGATTTTAGATGCTCCTTTACAATCTGATGTGTTGTTTGGTTCGCCTGTGGAAGCAGTTCTAAAGAAAATGGAAGACAAGGCTAAGTCTATGCAGACTGTTAAAGATTTTTGCAGGTTCAGCCTCCAAGTTTAGTAGAAATTGGCCTACCAAGGGGTGGACATATCCTGCTTTTGATTCCCAGTCTAGGGGTAGGTCTAGACGTGGTAGAGGCAGAGCTCAAGGTTCTTTTAGGCCTAGAACAGGGAGTTCACCTGCTCAGTCTTCTGGTGAGGGCAGGGGTCAGTCCTTTCGTAAACAGACACAATGACCTGCCTTTTCAGCTGCCAGAATCTTCTCGCCTGGCAGCACCTTTGGGAGGAAGGTTGGCACTTTTCAAAGAAAACTGGAGTTTAATTACCCAAGACAGATGGGTATTGGATATCATTCACCACGGTTACAGGTTTTATTTCCATACCTTGCCTCCTTTCAAAGGCATGCCAGACATTCCTCCTCAACAAAGGAAAGAGGCTCACAAGCAAATTTCTCTGTTGCTCCAAATAGGGGCCATTCAGCCGGTTCCTGTGCCAGAAAGGGGCCTAGGATTTTATTCTCGCCTGTTCCTAGTACCAAAAAAGGGGAACACTTGGAGACCAATTTTGGATCTGTCTATCCTCAACACTTATCTGGACATTCCCAAGTTCAAAATGTTGACGTTACAACAGCTTTTACCTCTGCTGGGCAAAGATCACTGGATGGTAACTTTGGATCTCAAGGAAGCTTACCTTCATGTTCCTATCAGACTAATTTGCAGGAAATATCTGCGTTTTCGAGCTGGGAATTCTCATTATCAGTTCTCTGCATTGCCCTTTGGCTTATCTACTGCGCCCAGAGTATTCACAAAGGTTCTGGCTCCAGTGATAGCTTTCTTCAGGTTAAAAGGAATACAAATCTATCCTTATTTGGACGTTTGCCTGATTCTGGCTCAAGGAAGGGACGTGCTTCAGCATTTGGAATATGTGATAGCAGTGCTAAGATGCCTAGGGTATTCTGTGAACGAAATAAAGTCCAGTCTAGTACCCTCTCAAGACATGTGCTTTCTGGGTGTGAGACTGAATACAGCAACCCAGATGGCCTTTTTAACCCCGGACAAACAAAAGACTCTTTCTCTTTACTTCCATCAACTATCTCATCAGTCCGGGCTGACTGCAAGGACAGTCCTTCAAGCCTTAGGGTTCATGGCATCTTGTATTCTGGTACTTCCCAATGCCAAACTGCATATGAGGAAGCTGCAATGGTATCTCAAAAATGTATGGACACAGCACTGCCAGGATTTGGACACTGTCATTCAAATAATACCTTGCATTCAAAAGGAATTTTTGTGGTGGGCTCAGGAATGTCACCTAAACAAGGGACTCTCTGTGACCCGGCCAGAGGCGAGTCAGATTCTAACGACAGATGCCTCAGACACAGCTTGGGGAGCTCATCTGAATGGAAAGTGGATACAAGACAAGTGGCCTGCCAGACTGCAGCATCTACATATCAACATGAAGGAGATGTTAGCAGTCCAGTTTGCATTACTGGCTTTCAAGGATTTACTTCTTCCAGGGCAGGTGTTGATTCTAACAGACAACACAACTGTCATGTGGTACATCAACAAACAAGGGGAACACATTCTTATCCTCTATGCAGGCAAGCAATGATTTTGTGGGAGACTGCTAAGCTTGCAGCTGAATCTTCAAGCAAGGTTTCTGCCAGGAGCACAGCACTCCTTAGCAGATGTATTAAGCAGGCAAATCATGGATCCCCACGAGTGGAAACTGGATCTTCATGTATTTCAGACATTGACAGTGTCATGGGGAACTCCAGACATAGATCTGTTCGCTTCTCCACTAAACCACCAGCTGCCAAAGTTTTGCACGAAAAGGTTTCATCACACAGCCTGGAAAGTGGATGCTCTTTCTTTCAGTTGGAAAAATCTTCATGTGTATGGCTTTCCACCTCTGCCTCTCCTCCCAAAGGTACTTCTAAAGGTCAGACAAGACAAGCCAAGGATGATTTTAATAGCTCCAGATTGGCCTCGGCAGCACTGGTACCCATTGCTGAGGAGTCTGGTAAGGAAGCCTCCATGGCCCTTACCTTTGATTCCACACTTATTGTCTCAGAAGGACGGGCATCTGCTCAATGTCAAGCTTCACTCTCTTCTTCTAACAGCTTGGCATATTCTGTTTTGAACCATAGCAGGTCTCAGCTTCCTCAACAAGTTTTGAATGTGATTATGGAAGCCAGAAGACCTAGTACAAGGAAAGTGTACGCAGGAAAATGGAAGAGATTTTTATTTTGGTGTGCAGCAAAGGATTTGGATGTTTCTGAGCCAAATTTGAGTGTGGCTCTTCAATATCTTACTGAGTTATTGGACAAAGGTTTGTCTTTCTCTTCCATTAAGATTCATGCTGCAGCAATTTCAGCTCACTATGATTGTGACCCACCATTGTTTTCTCATCCTTTGTTCAAGCAATTTCTTAGAGGGGCAAAGAATATAAGACTCCCACGTAGAGCTCCTACTCCTGCTTGGGACCTCAATTTTGTGTTGGAGAAACTCACTTTACAACCTTTTGAGCCTGCAGCTACTGCTGAATTGAAATATTTGTCATGGAAGACTGCTTTTTTGTTAGCCATTACATCTGCAAGAAGGGTGTCTGAATTGCAGGCCCTTATGGCAGTTGAGCCTTTCCTGATTTTTCATAAGGATAGGGTATCTTTACGGACTAATCCTTCCTTTATGCCTAAAGTGGTTTCTAGTGTGGCTTTAAACCAAACTATTCATTTGCCTACCTTTTATGCAGATCCCCAAAATAAGGGGGAAAAGATTTTGCACACTTTAGATGTACACAGGCAGTTGCGTTATTATTTAAGCAGGACTAAGGATTTTAGGCAGTCTCAGCAGTTGTTTGTTTCTTTTGCTTGGAGTTCTCAGGGCAAGCCTGTGTCAAAACAAACTATTTCTAAGTGGATTGGGTTTTGCATTGCATTTTGTTATTCCCATCATGGCAAGGAGATTCCAGCTGGGATTAGGCCTCATTCCACTAGGGCTACTGCCACTTCAACAGCATTTCTAAGGGGGGTGGCTACTAAGGATATTTTAGAGGCAGCTACTTGGAGTTCAGTGCATACTTTCTCTAAGCATTACCACCTTCCTCTCTACTCTAAATCTAGGGCTGGTTTTGCCACGGCTATTTTGCAGGGCATGTTGTCAGCTCCTGCTTCCTTATGATTTGCCAGCCTCCCTTACCTCTGCTTTGGGATTCTACCCAAGTGTTAGGACTGCAGCAATGTGGTATGAAGAACATAGTACAGTTTTGTACCTACCATAAATGTAGATGTTCGAAGATCCACATTGCTGCAGTCCAATTTACCCTCCCTCCTTCCCCTCTGTGTTTAGGGGTGGTTGTGTGGGTGAGGTTATACTCTAGTAAATTTGTATATATTGTATATATATTTGGTGCAGGAGTGTGTGGTGTTTTTTGGTTTTTAGCCTTATCTTTTTAGGGTCTTCTGACATCTGGGGCAAGAAAAGACTGAGGATATGACGTCGGTCATGCGCATTTGTACCCTGACGTCCTGACGTCAGACTAATGCGCCTTGACCGACGTCAGCCATATACTTTGGTATTCGGGCCGACTGGGACAGCGGACTACCCAAGTGTTAGGACTGCAGCAATGTGGATCTTCGAACATCTACATTTATGGTAGGTACAAAACTGTACTTCTCCTCTCTTCTAAAGCTCCAAAGTCAGCATCTGTGACCACCTCACCGTACCCACCCAAGGAACAGTATAGGAGATAAGTTAGCTACTTGTTATGAGCAGTAGCACTACATAACCACAGCCTCATGGGTCCAAAACATTGTCTACAGGTCATATAGACAGCCCTTTCCATGCCCTAAAACAGAGAAATCTCAGGGATGTGAACAATATTTGTATATGTGTACTTAAAATTAACCTGTTTTTCATGTCTGTATTACTTGTGTCATAACTACTTTACTATGTTAATTATGGTGCTTTTTCTCCCTGGGCATCCACTGAAAGTGGACCTAGTCCAGCTGGATTTTCCCGGTTAACAAATGTAAAATAATAAATAAAAAAATAAATAAAACAAAATTCCAAAGAGTAGGAGTACTTAATGGTACTTTAAGGGCTCATATAAAAATTACCCCACTGATGCGAGCTTAAAAGCTGTTTTTCTAAACTGTTTTTCCAGTACCAAGGAAAGGTAGAGCCTGGCGACCCATTCTGGATTTACTAAGGATGACCGAAATATTAAATTTCCCAGAATTCAAAATGTTGGCATTGCTAGCCATGTTAAGCCCTCATGCATTCCTTCATTGTACTATTCCTCAGAGTCCCACCTGCACTGTCCAGTATTCAAAAGATATTTAGGCAGTACCCGAGACTTTGCAGGGGAATTGCATTATTATTTTACCTCCTTGGCCGTTTGGTTTAATGTCTGCATCCAGAATCTTCATAAGATACTTGATCCAGTAGTACCTCACTACAAAAATATAAAGTGCATTCATACTTGCCCTTACCTGTAAAATTGCCTCATTTAGACCATTTCCTTAGAGAACAGGCAAAGGGTTCTAAATTGAAGGTTCAGGACGAGGTCCTATTTTAATAAGCTAGTATAGTCCTTTCTAAGCTAGTATAGTCCAGTTTTCAGGCTAGTGCTGAATTCAGGGCTGTTACAAGTTCTGAGTTGCCCATACCTTACTTGGATAGAACGAGGTTTCTCTGTTCCCCTGTGAGAGAGGAAGCTTTGCGCAGCCATCTGTCCCTGGAGGAGTGGTTCCAACCCAGAAATTAGTAGTTTATAGGCCATTCTGGGCTAATTTCGGTCTCTTTCATTTCCCTGCTGTACAAACTGCGTTTGCACGGTTTTGCACATCCGGGCAGCGCCAGTTAGCTAGCGCTAAATTATTCCTGGCTCCACCAAGTCTCCTCTTTTGTTTATCCCTTGAAAGTAATCTAACTCTCAACCTAAGCACTTAAAAAGCATCCTACAGTCCAGCACTTGCTCAGACCTAATAGCAAGCACTAATATATCCCAACACTTGATTGCCCAGCAGGACAAGGCTCATTATTCACCCCTCACCAACCAAGCGACTAAGCAGGTCACCCTACTATTCAGGCATGACCAAAGGGCAATTTCAGGTATACTCTCCAGTCCAGCTGGTGAACCTGGGTGTCCTGAGGCAATGTTACAACTGCCTCATGTACACAGACAACCCCGTCCTCCTACCACAAAACATTAGCATATGCAAGAGATGCAATTATAGCTAAATTGGAGGCTAAGCTCTCTCCACCCAAGACTGGAACAGGAAGTCAAGAGGAGAAGGTTAACACTTGCACCACACCTCCAGCCTCACATAGACGTACTAAACCAGCACTGGCAAAAAATACACATAAATACACAAAATCATACTCAGAGGCTCTAAATAAAAACCTGCAAAAGCATCAGAGACTTCCAAAGCAGAGACCCAAAAAACCTGCACTTCCCATCACAAACCCGACAACACATAAAACACAAAAGCAGTGTGCCGCACAATCACAGCCCTTAAGGCGAAATAACATACCTAACACACTAGTAATAGGCGACTCTATAGTCAGGCACACTGACGTCCCACTCACTAGGCTGGACAAGGAGAAGGTTACTGTTAGCTGCCTGTCGGGAGCCAGAATCCGCCACATATCACAAGCACTCAGGTCACTCCAGAACAAGTACAAATTTGACTCTGTCATTGTTCATGTTGGTGTGAATGACCTGAGATGTACCTCCCTGGACTACATGAAAAGAGACGTGGAAGAGCTCTCTGATCATATAGCCCAGGCGGGTATGACCCCTGAGTAGCATCCTGCCCTCACCAAGAATGATGCCGCAGTATAAAGAAAAAATGATCAATTTCAACAATTTGCTAAGCTTCTGGTGTCATTCAAAGGGGATCCCAGTGTCTGTCAGCCTGGGACGACATGCTCGACAAGCCTAATTACTTTGCAAGAGACTGCTTGCACCGGTCACCCCTAGGCTTTCTAATACTGTCCAAGGCTCTTGCTGCCTCCATAGTGCCTTTTTTAGGCAAGGCACAAAAGTCAAACCCACCTCCGTAAATAGCACAAATAAAAAAAATGAGGGTTATGCTACTCAGCGCCAGGAGTTTAAATCTCAACATGCACCCACTCATAGCACTCCTCAGTATGGAGAACGTCGACATCTGTGCAGTAACTGAAACTTGGTTCAAGGCTCCACAGTGCACCCCAGCACTACTGGGCTACAACTCGTACCACACATTTTGGCCACAGAACATGGACTGAAACAAAAAAGGAGGGGGTGTATCCATCCTTATAAATTTTATTTAAAGTACATAAGGGTTTTATTATTATGACTGCTACTAAGTAGGGCAGGACCAGCTCGAATGTCACACTTATGGGGGATGGGATGTGAATTTAATATGTGTACCAATAACACTTTGTTTTACAGCGCAATAAACCACTTCCATCCCTGATAAAAAGTATGTTGTTGTCGTCTTTTGGCTTTTCCCGGTTAGGGGTTGCCACAGCGGAACTCCGGTCTGCTAATGATTGGCAGTAGATTTTCACGAACACAGAGGTGCCAGCTCAACATTCAACCTTCAACGAAGGCACGTCCATTTACGCATGTCTTTCAAATGCCCACCTAACAGCGGGGAGGACATGTAGACTCCACACAGAAGGCGCTCCCCGCACTCCAGCCGAGAATCGAACGGCAGAACCTCTTGCTGTGAGGCATCAACGCTATTGCTGCACCACCACGGAAGATAGATAAAAAGTGTGTGTGTGTGTGTGTGTGTGTGTGTGTGTGTGTGTGTATATATATATATATATATATATATATATATGTATATATATATATGTATATATATATATATATATATATATATATATATATAGTAATGCTGTACAATTTTATATATTTTCTATTTTTTGTTTTGTTTTGACTTGACTAGTTTAAGTTCGCTACTTCTACTACTATTGTCTGATCTGATTAATATACAGTGATTAACTAGAAATATATGGACTGAAAGTCATCCACACAGAGAAGTTTCTTACACTGTTTTATTCATCAAGGATACCTACGCCTCCAGGTTAGTGGCGCAGCGTGATAACTCTGAGATCATCCATGTGCAACTAACATCGGGCAAATCTGCAATGCAAATTTTGGCCTGCTACAGATCACTCTGCATGACCCAGGACCACCACTCCGCCTTTCTGGTGACACTGGAAAACATGAAGGTCCTGCCGAACACCCTGATATTGGGCGATTTCAATTACCCTACCATTATCTGAGAAAACTACTGAAGTACAAACTCCCAGGTCCAGCGCTTCCTGGAATTTATCAACTCAAAATGCCCTGGATCAGCTGGTAAACTCCCCTACCAGAGGTGAAAACATATTGGACCTGGTCATCACCAACATTGGCAACAGGTGTTCTGTACCGGCGGTCAACCCGTCACTGGTAAGATCAGACCGTAAACTAATCACTCTGGATGTCCACACCACACCACTACCCCCGACCAAGGAAACCACAGTGAAAAACTTTTCTATAGCAAACTTCACCTTACTTAAGACAGAGGTGGTAAGTTTCACAGCCCCCACGCTAAAGGATAAGTGTCCAAGATGCAGGAACCTTGAGCACCTGTAAGAATGCATGGATCGTGCTATCCCTAGCAAAACCAAGACTCACTCCCCTAAGAGAAAGAAACCAGTCTGGTGGACCCCTGCCATAAACAGGCTGTACGGTAGAAGGAGGAAACTAGTTCAGAAAAAAAGCAAATCCCAAGAAGGAAAGACATCACTGATCAGTATCCGTAAGAAACTAAGGTCCCTCATAAAATCATCCAAGGCTAACTTCGAAAGAAAAATAGCCAAGGATTCGAAAGATATCCACAAAGCCTTCTTTAGCTATGTCAAGAGTCTAAGTGGCAACTCGCAGATATGCTCTGAGCTAGTGCAAAATAGCACAAAATATACTGAACCTACTGATATTGCCAGCATCCTGGCAAATAGATTCAGTGCAAACTTCACTCCCCTCTCACCCCCAAAAAGGCCCACAACAATACCGGAAAAGTGTAGTGTCCCGGAAATCATAGATGCACAGGTGAAAACAGCCCTTTCAAAAGCTCAGTGTCAGTGGGGCCAGATGGTGTCCCATGCTGCATCTTGCACAAACTACAGAATGGACTAACCCCCCATCTAAACGCACTGTTAAACCATAGCCTCTCCACAGTCTACGTGCCCATAGAATAACGCACAGCAACGGTTATTCCGCTCCACAAAGGAGGGGCCACAACTGACTCTGGTAACTGTCGCCCCATAAGCCTGACTAGCCTGGTCTGCAAGGCTATGGAGCGCATCATCATGGAACTCCTTAACAAAGACATTGGGAACCTCCAAACACTTGACCCGATCCAGTTCGGCTTTAAGGGCAGATCATGCCTACTAAACCTGGTTGACTTCTTCAAGACCGTCACCAAGGCCATAGATGAGGGGCACGTGGTTCACACAGCCAACCTTGACCTCGCCAAGGCTTTTGACACCATTCCTCACTTGGGAATTATAGAAAAACTCACCAGCCTGAACATAAACCCCTACGTCACGAGTTGGGTTGCCAACTGGCTTACAGAAAGAACTCGAACGGGAAGAATAGCGGGCTCCAGGTCCGACTCTAAACCAGTCACAAGTGGTGTCCCACAAGGCTCTGTCCTGGGACCCCTACTGTTCGACATATACTTCTCAGAAGTACAAGCAAACACAGAAGGACTATGGCTAACCAAGTTTGCTGATTACTGCAAACTGGGAGCCATAATTGGCTCTCCGGCTGACCAGGACATTCTCCGAAATGGCCTTACTGAGATGGAAACCTGGTGTCAGTCATGGTCTCAAGCTAAATGCCAAAAAATTCATAGTCATCCCATTTGGGAAAAACAAAACGCCCATTAATTACCACATAGGTGGCAAGCTCCCTTAATACAGAAGAGGTAATAAGAGATCTGGGGACCCAGGTAGATAGTAATCTCTCCTTTGACAATCATATTGTCAAAGCAGTTAGTAAATCCTTCTACGTAGCCCATCTAATTACTAAAGGGTTCGCATCTAGAAATAGAGGTTATAGTGCCCCTCTACTTGTCACTCATCAGACCCATCGTAGAGTACAATGCCCCATTTGGGATGTACCTCACAAGACACTTCCAACAGCTGGAAAGACCTCAAATGTACCTCACCAAGATGTATTACTGGCCTCAAACATATGTCCTATGCAGCCCGACTGGAAATACTCTGGCTGTACTTAGTGGCATATCGCTTACTCAATGGTGATCTCTGCCCGACTTACAAAGCCATGTCCAACTCAAAATTGATGGATTTCTTTAGGTGGAGCATGTCCAAGTCACTGCGAGCTACTCTCTCCAGTGAGCTAAACCTCACCACAACAATGAATAGAACATACTGGAGGGATAGATTCCTGTCAGAGACTCCCCATGTTGTGGAACAAAATTCATAACTACATTAGGCAGAGCCCCTCACTAACACTCAAGAGAAACCTTGATGAGTGGATGGGTAACAGAAAATACACCAGTGAGATCACTTCATTGGCCCTTCTTGACAAGGCTCAGTTAATCAATGGGGAGGCGAAAGCTGACACACTCTGGCTAGGCTTATAAATGCCCTTGGGCAGATAGCCTAGTACCTACCTATGAACCTATATGGACTATATTAACTCCTGAAGTCGCTTGCTTCTGGTGGTTGGCTGTCTGGTGTTGGTTAGTCAGCAGCAGACAGGGAAGATGCGAGAGGGAGATAGAGCTTTTGAGGTAGGCCAGTTGCTTTCCTATGCAAGAAACAACCCAAAGGCTTACTGCAGCATTGTGTAATTTGAACATCTGCTGTTCTGGTAACCTTTTTAAACAGTTGTACCTTTCCTATACTCAGGGTAGCTGGGATCACTTTCTGTGGTAAAGCTCAGCAGACTAGGGTATTCAGTACAGTCACTGCTGCTCATGATTAAGGGAGCTGGTTGAAGTTGTTTGAGTATTTACTATGGCCCCCTGAGTACCCATAACAAGTGATGCACCAGGCATGGCTTGTTTGGAGGTGACCAAGGGCAGACTCAGAATGCTAGAGGTGTTGAAAATAAATGAACATCTAGGGCAAGGTGTAAACATTTTATACTGTGGTACTTGGTTGCCCTATATCAGCTGTAGGTTGTTACGCTTTCATGGCCATCTGCCTGCAGTACTCTCTGTATTGTACTTTGAAGTCTCTGAATTGTCACCCACTCTGAATATAGTTATGTGGCTGTGCTTGTGTAATGATTTTTTTTTTCTGTTGGAAAGTGTTCCTAGACAACCTAAGTGGCTGCTTGATTAACAAAAATCAGTGTGCCTAATCTAAGTATATTTTGTCTGCAGGTGATAAAGAATGAGCGTCCAGATGGCATTCTTCTCACATTTGGTGGTCAGACAGCACTAAACTGTGGAGTGGAGCTGACTAAACAGGGGATTCTGGAGAAGTACAATGTCAGTGTTCTGGGGACTCCTGTTTCGTCCATTTTGATGACTGAGGACAGGAAAATCTTTGTAGAGAAAATGGAAGAGATTAATGAGCACGTGGCCCCAAGTGAAGCTGCTTTGTCTTTGGATCAGGTAAGTATGACACAAGCTGTCCTACAGTAAGTTTTCATGTTTCTGTAATGTGATCACCTGAAAGATGTCACAAGGCTCATTCCTTTTAATGTTAGTTTTTTTCTAAGAATGTTACATGTATACTTTTTGAGATGTTTGTGTTGATTGTTATAGCAGAAGTCCATTGATGTCCTTGGGTCTTACTAGGCCTTGTTTTGTGTAAGTATGTGCAACTGTTTTACACACGCACACACGAACAAGTATGTAAGTATGTGCAACGTTGTGTTGCAGTTTACTTGCACTTTTTGACTAGCTGTGTGATAAGATTTTGTTGCAGCCTTTGAGCCATGACTGTCACTTAGAATTAGCCATACAGGTGTCAGATAAGTGTAGCAGTATTGGATGAAGAGAAAGCAAGACTGAATGTGGTAAATGGGAAGACAGAAAAAGAAGCGTAGGTGAGTTGAGTTTGGTTTAAGAGATGTGCAGGAAATCTTTGCACTTAAAAGGTAATGGGAGGTACATAAGTTTTATAGAGGGAAGAACCCAATTAAGAGCTGAAGTCTCCTGACTAATGATCTGACTAGTGCCATGGTGGTGTGTTTGGGTGTGTGTGTAGAACAGTATAATGGTAAGGGAGCCATTTGGCGTACGTGATCATGTGGTTGTACACCTCTCAGCTGTCAATCTTACAGAACATTCAACTTTTTGCCTAATATTTTTTATTCCTCATAAAATGTGTTTTTTAGCACATCATTGAGGTTTGAAATTCCAGACATTTGAGCTTGTGACTTATATCCTTCAGAAAATTATACTAATACAAAAACCTGTTATAGCAACATTGTTTTAAGTTTATAAGGACAATTGTTAAAACCTGTCCCTGATGTTGAGCCTTTGAAAACCCCCTGCCCCCTCCCAGAATTATTTTTTGGCTTTGACCAGAGTTCTTGCACTGAGCAATTGAGAGGTATGTGCGGCAATCTGGGTCCATTTTATCCTGTGAAAATGGGAATGCATCACAAATAGTAGGAAATAAAAAGCAAGTTAGTGAGCAGTAGTGTAGTGTAAAAGGGTGGAGGCAGAAAACCACAGTAGATGAGGTTTTTAGTGAAATCTGAGAGGTTAAGTGGAAGGAAGTGAAGGCCTGCATCAGGGTGTCAATACTTGAAGAAATGCGGAGCTTGGTTTTTCAGAAGAGAGTGAGGATTTTAATGAAAAGTCAAATTTAAAGAAAAAGATATCATTGGATGTGGAAAGGAATAAAAAAAATAACTTTTTGAGATGAGCAGGAAAGCAGTGACTGTTATTAGGAAGGCACAAGTAGACCTAAAAAAAAGAACTGGCCAAAATGTGGTGCTTCCTGACCAGAGAGCTGAGCTGTTGCTTAGTGTACCTTTTCCTGAAATGTGTTTAAACAGTATGATAATACAGTGAACAGTTTTTTTTTTAAATAGAGGTCTTTGACATTGTAATATATTCTTCATGAGTCACTGTTAGATCACTGCAGCTGGTGGTGTCCCATGTCTGGTCTGAATTTTGGAGTGGAGTGCCCTTTTCTCAGTGGTGGGCTAACTTCAGCTTACCTGGGACATACTGACGCATCTGGTGTGTAGGTGATGTCTGCCCTCTATTGTTAGTTCTTTATTGCTTTCTGAGTTCATTTCAGTAGAATATATTGTGTTTTAATGTTGGTTCAGGCATATAGTAAAAGGCCAAGTATTAAGAACTCTGTTTTGGAACTTGATCTTATCTTGAAATTGCTGATTGTAGTTATTTTGGCACATGTCTAGGAGTTGGACTTCAGGCATGGAGCTGTGGAACATGCCTGCTGCTGAGAAGAATCACCTGGTGTGCATGAAAGTGACTACTTTGGCAAAAAGACTTTCACTTCCATGTCCATTCTATTGTTTTCCTAGGTCTAGCACTCAATGTGGCTAACTGTACTATTTGCCAGAACTTTTGTTTTAAGGTCATGCAGAAATGACAGGAAGCCATGCAGCTGTACCAGGTAATACAGACTTGTGGCCATGCTAAAGTCTGCCAGCTTTTGTAGCATACCTGCTGCTACAAAGACTTCTAACTGTGTCCCTTCTGGAGACTGTTTTGACTGCAGTTCCTACCATGCCCCACTGGACCAAAAGCAAAACTTGAATATCCATCTTTGATTGTCTCTTGATTATTCAAGAGTAATGTAACATCTCTATGGTTGTCTGAGAACGCATTTGCACATGACAGCTAGAATCCAAGGATATCCTCATAGGTTTTAAAATCCCTGCTGACCACTTCTATTGAAGATCCATATTTTGCCCAGGCACTGCCCTGGGTAGGTCTGACTCCACCCTTATCAACAGCACCAGCCAGCCTCCCACCCAAAAAAGGATATGTTGACACAAGAGTTTTCCTTCAATTCCTTTAATAGCCTGTAGCCAGTTTCTAATTGGCCCTCTGGCATCCCCCCCCCAAGAGGAAGAGAGAGGTTCACCTAAACCACTCAGAGTCCAATCCCATGGGACAGAGAGATAAAGCCCTTTCTGGATCCCAGATCAGCTGTGTTTGGTTAGCAGCCCAAGGCACTAGGGAGACTGGGCTGGGGTTGGAGTTGACCATCTGATGCTGAATCACCCATCCTGGAAAGAAGCTTTCTAAGCTAGTGCTACAGCATTGAGCTAGGGTTACTCTGCGGTGCAACCATATACTGCTTTGTTGCAACATTGCACATGTGTGGAAGTGAGCATGCACCTTGCAGTGGAAGCAGTTGTGGAACTCGCAAGGCTGCTGCTTGGTAGGAGGGGGGTTAGGGCACACTCCTTGGAAGCAGTAGGAGAGCTCCAGCATCTTGTATCTTATAAACGCATCAGACACGGGTCAGATTGAGTCTGGGGGGAGGCTATGATGGGTCGAGTAGACCTGGTGAATTAAGATAGGAACTGGTGGCAGATATTGGTCAGCTGCTGGAAGTGAAAGCAAAGAGAAATAAATTGTTTTCAGACCCCTCTGGTTGTGAAGAGGAGGAGGAGCTTGGCTTGCAGGTCTCAATTTCAGTTTTCTTCCCTGCTAGATTTTGGACTTTGACACCGGACGCGAGGGCATTTTGGCCTCTAGTTCTTCACTAGACTATATGTAATTTGGATATAATCTTAGTCGTGAGAGAAGTTCATTTAGCAGTGTCAGGAGGCCAGTGAATCCTAATATAGATTCTGTGGCTTTCTGGGTCTTGGGCTTCCTTAGCAGTGTCCTTTTTATTCCAGTCTAAGAAGCCATTTTGGATGTTTTTTCCAAAAGCATCCTAGTTAGAGCCAGCTTTTCAACCCCTCTGCCTCCAAGAAATCTGCCAGATGTTGCCGGATTGAGGAACTGCAAAGGTTTTTTTCTACAAGGACCTTACAACAGATTCAGGCACAGTGTCCCTGGAAACTGCAAAGGGAAGTAGATTCTCTCCAGGACGGAATACAATTGCTAATGATGGGTAAGGCTGACTGTTAGACTGGATTTGGAGCAAGGTACATACTTCAGCAACCTTGGTATTTAGGGACATGAATGTTAAGACACACATTGTGAAATAACAGGAGACTGTCATCAGGCTACTGTCAATAGGCAAGTCTAGAATTGCTGTGGAGGAGTGCAGGAGGAGGTCCTGAAGACATATATGCGTGACCATCTCTGACTGTTTTACAAGTGGGAAAGTATGTCCTAACACATGTATGATGCTATGTATGAAAATCCAGGCCTGCTCCTACAAGGTCAGTCATGAGATGATATGCTTGGCTGAGAACCCAGACCTTTCCTAAAGATGTGAAGGCTCAGTTTCTTAATGCCCCACTAGGTAGAGCTGCTCTTTGGACTGTCGTCTTGTATTCTGTTTAATATGAACCTTAATACTGGAAGCAGGAGTAAAGCAAGAAAATAAAAGCAGGAAGGCCATAAGAAAAGAAACTGACATCAGGCAGCGTTCTCCATCCCTCACCATTTGTATCAAGTACCTCATTGTGTAGGGCACCTGGAATTACAGACGTACAAAGCTGTACATAGATGTAAATGTGCTTCAGAATGTCTGGTCAGGAGAGCTATAAACCTACATGTTATAATGAATGGTGCTACAGTTAATGTGATACTTAAACAAGGAGGGTGCACTACTGACCAGTGATGCATGTTAGCTGTGAAGACTTGGGATATCTGAAAGAGCTCCTCCTGAAGGCCTTGTGTATTCAACCCTGAAGAAGATCACAGCAGGCCTACACAATTGGATGCTGTACAGGGCCACCTTCATGGACATCACAGAGACAGCATACCAAAGATGGGGGTCTTTGCTTCTGTGAACAGACCTTTGACAGATTTATGCTCCAGAAAAATGAAATGCCTTCTCCCTAGATTGAATAGGTCCTTCCATTCCACATAGGAAAGTATGGAAGAAATCCTAATTTTGCAATTTTGGCCTGATAAACACAGGTTCTCCCAACTAATTCAGATGGTAAGTGAAAAACCCTTATTGTGGTCTCAACATGTGACCCTTCTGATTCTGTGTGTGTGGCATATATACTCCTACCTGTCCACACACAGATTAAAGATTTGGAAGATGCGACTTTCCTGCCATTTAAATATATTTCTTTTCTTTGGGGTTGTGCCTGAAATCTTGATGGAAGTTAGGATTTCCTTGTAATTGGTTCTTCTATCTAGTAAAATGGAAACTGTTATCGTTCTGGTGTCAAACTGGATCCAGCAAATACTTCAGGTGGACAAGCTGTTGTGTTCACTACTTGTTTGTTGTTCTCTTTAGGCATAGTATATTCCTTAATGAAATTTTATCTGACCATTTAAGCATGTCTGCCTGTGGATTCCCCATTGGCACTCAGGCCACCAGTGAAGCAATTCTGTAGGGGCATAATCCATCTGGTGCCCCCATGCTGGTGTGAATGACCTAAGACGTACCTCCCTGGACTACATGAAAAGAGACATAAAGGAGCTCTCTGAGCATGTAGCCCAGGCCGGTATGACCCTGACCTTGAGTAGCATCTTACCCTCACCAAGAATGATGCCACAATATGAAGACAAGATGATCAATTTCAACAATTGGCTTAAGTACTGGTGTCATTCAAAGGGGATCCAATGCCTGTCAGCTTGGGATGATGTGCTCGACCAACCACGATGCTTGGCTAGGGACGGCTTGCACCTGTCACCCCTGGGCTTTCGGATATTGGCAAAGGCTCTTGCTACCCCCATAGTGCCTTTTTTAGGCAAGGCTCAAAAGACAAACCCACCTCCATAGGTATCACAAGGGATAAGAAACTAAGAGTAATGCTACTCAATGCCAGAAGTCTAAACCTCAAGATGCACGCACTCGAAACTCTCCTTAGCATGGAGAACATAGATATCTGTGCAGTACCAGAAACCTGGTTCAGGGCTCCCGAGAGCACCCCAGCACTACCAGGTTATACCTCATACCATGCTTTTCGGCCCCAAAACTTGGACCGAACCACAAAAGAAGGGGGAGTATCGATATTCATCAAAGATACCCACACCTCCAGGTTGGTGGCAAAGCACGAAGCATCAGAGACTACCCATGTGCAAACTAACAGTGGGTAAAACTGCCTTCCAGTTTATAGCCTGCTAGAGACCACCCTCCCAAACCCAGGAACCCCACTCGGCCTTCCTGAGAACACTGGAAAATATGAAGGTCTCTCCAAACACTATTATATTGGGCGACTTCAACTACCCAAACATAGACTGGGAGCATTACTCTAGCTCCAACACCCTAGCCCAAAGGTTCCTAGAATTTATAAACTCAAATGCTATGGAACAACTTGTTACGACTCCCACGAGGGGAAAACATACTGGACCTGATCATCACCAACATGGGGACTCTATGTTCCAGACCAGAAATGTATCCCTCACTGGTAAGATCAGACCATAAACTAATCTCACTGGATATTCACATCCCGATCCCACCCCCTGCCCCGAAAACCACAGTGAAAAACTTCTCTAAAGCAAATTTCACACTCCTCAAAACTAAGGTGGAATCAGTCAAAGCCCCCGGGCCTGTGGAAAATACGGCCCAGACCGCCGAATCCTTTATAAACGCATTCTATGAACACCTTCAGGAATGCATGGATCATGCGATCCCAAATAAAACCAAGACCCAATCCTCCAAAGGCAGACGTCCTGTCTGGTGGACCCTAGCCATAAACAAACTATGCAATAGAAGGAGGAAGCTACTAAATGATAGAGCAAAATCCCAAAAAGGGAAGGCATCACTGATCAGTATTAGCAAAAAACTACGGGCACACAAAATTGTCTAAGGCCAGCTTCGAGAGAAAAATTGCACAGGACACTAAGGATAATCACAATGCTTTCTTTAGTTATGTTAGGAACCTGGGTGGTAATTCCCAGATATGCTCAGACTTAGTCCAAAATGACAAAAAATACACCGAACCCACAGACATTGCCAACATCCTAGCTGACAGGTTCAGCGCAAACTTCTCCCACCAAAAGGGCAAATATCTATCCCAGCAGAGTGCTGCCCCCCTGACATCTCATATGCTCAGATAAGAGCCGCCCTCTCCAAAGCAAAAAACACAGCATCAATGGGACCAGACGGTGTCCCGGGCTGCGTCCTACATGAACTCCAAGAAGAGCTAAACCCAAACATAAAACTACTGTTCAATCTCAGCCTTACTACAGGATATGTGCCCAGAGTGGCGTACAGCAACAGTGGTCCCTCTCCATAAAGGTGGCGCCTCAACAGATCCTGGAAACTATTGCCCCATAAGCCTGACTAGCTTGGTCTGCAAAGCTATGGAAAGGATCATCATGGACCTCATAAATAAAGATATTGGGGACCTACAAACACTGGATCCTACCCAGTTCGGCTTTAAGGGCAGATCCTGCCTCTTAAACCTGGTTGATTTCTTTGAAACAGTCACCAAGGCCATTGACGAGGGGAAGGTGGTCCACACAGCCTACCTGGACCTCGCAAAAGCCTTCGATACAATACCCCACTCAGGCATTATAGATAAGCTCACCAGCTTAAATATAAACCCCTATGTCACTAGATGGATTGCAAATTGGCTCAAGGACAGAACCCACATGGTTAGAATTGCTGGTGCCATGTCAGACTCCAAACCAGTTACAAGTGGTGTCCCACAAGGCTCAGTCCTGGGACCTCTCTTGTTCGGTATATATTTCTCAGAGGTACAGGCCAACACGGAAGGACTGTGGCTGACCAAGTTCGCAGATGACTGCAAACTGGGCGCCATAATCGACTCTCCAGCCGACACAAGCATCCTCCAAAAGGGCCTCATAGAAACAGACAACTGGTGCCAGAGCCATGGCCTCAAGCTAAATGCCAAAAAGTGCATAGTCATCCCCTTTGGCAAAAACAAAGTGCCCACAAATTACCACATAGGTGGTAATCCATTAAGTACAGAAGAAGTAATTAGGGACCGGGGGAACCAAGTTGATAGCAATCTCTCATTTGACAACCACGTGGCCAAAGTGGTTAGAAAAACATTTTATATAGCCCATCTAATCATGAAGGGATTCACATCTAGATCAGGGGACGTCATCGTGCCTCTTTACTCATCCCTCATCAGGCCCATAATTGAGTACAATGCCCCTTTTGGGATGTACCTTACCAGACACCTGCAGCAACTGGAAAGACCCCAAAAGTACCTCAGCAAGAGGATCAAAGGGCTCAAACAGATGCCATATGCTGCCCGGTTAAAGAAACTCCAGCTCTACTCAGTGGCATACCGCCTGTTCAGAGGCGATCTGTGCCTGACGTATAAAGCCATGTCCAACCCGGAATTAATGGACATGCTGCACCTCAGAAAATCCAAATCCCATCGAGCTACGCGCTCGAGAGACTTGAACCTCAGCACTGAAATAAATAGGACATGCTGGAGGGACAGATTCATAACCCAGAGGCTCCCTTCACTCTGGAATAAAATCCCAGTCCAGGTTAGGCAGAGTCCCTCATTGACTCCAAGAGGAATCTTGATGAGTGGATGGGAGATAGTAGGTTTACCCCGGGTATCACTTCTCTGTCACTGTTAGACAGAGGCACAGTATGCTAACCTCGAAAAAGGGCATAGCAAAATAAATTTAAAATGGGTGGCGAAAGCCAAACACATTCTGGCCAGGCTTATAAATGCCCTAGGGCAGATAGCCTAGTATGAACCTATACTGATACTGTTTAGTTCTTAAAATCCAGAATAGGACATTTTTGAGTTGTGGAGCATGTTTTGGGACCTTGCAAGTTGTTGTTTTTTTTTTTTTTTTTTGGGGGGGGGGGGGATATAAAATTACTTGAAATAACACAAAGGCTATTGCGGTAACACTGTGTGCCTACACATGAATTGATTCAGCAATACCTACATTTTTGGGAACTTAAGAGTTTTTAGGTGTATGGATTAAAAAGGATTTTGTTATGGTACCTAAAAATGTGTGGATGAGCTTCCAGTTTCTCAATATTTCTGTTATGGATATGGATAGTAATTTTACAAGCAGTGAAAATGTTTTGTAGTCCCTTTTGTTTTATGCACAGATAAGGTATATTTTTATCAGCCAGAGAAGTGAGAAGTTGTGTGTGATTGAATCGAAGGAATGCATTTATCATGGTAAAAGACATGAGTTAAGTGGGATACGTTGATTGTCCCCATAGAACAAGGTGGTTCAGGATTCCATACTTTGTAAGAAATCTTTAGAACCACACATTTAAGGCTTGTGTATGTAACACAAGTCGAAGGTCATAAAGGCTGATAGGGATTATTATGATGAAATGGGGGGATTTTTAATACAGGTCTTTATGAGAGTAATGACCTTATAGAAAATATTTTCATATGGTTGCAGAAAGTATTCCAAGAACTAGGCCAACATAGGAATGGAGAAAGGAGGTTTTGCTAATAGGGATGACTGCAAGTAGGGGTATAGAATATAGGCAACAGGAGGGACTAGAATTTACTGGTCGAAATTAGCAAAGAAACCATTGTTTGGATTACATAACTAGAGCGGAAAAGGTTAATGGATTGAGATGAGATCTAGGGAAAGTTTTGACTACAGGTTAAAGACTGCATTCTCTACCAGGGATTAATATCAGAGTGTAGGCAAGCAGAATAGGAGAGAGGAATGCAAAGTGAAAAATCAGTTCACAAAGGAACAGTGGAAGGACATCTGTATGGCTATAGTATTGAAACAAAGGCTAAAAGATTTTATGATTTTTTGCTTGGGAGGGTTTGCATAGGTATTTTTATACCCAAGCATACTTGAGAGAATTTTTCTCTGGTAGTTGTGAGTTCTGTACGTGTGATGAGAAAGAAAGCAGTAGTTGGGAATGTTTTGTGGGAGTTGGCAAATGGTACTTTGTCAAATTTTGGGAGCTATGGAAACTGAGTTTGAACACAGGATCTCAATTGCCTAGTCACATAGTAAGGCCTTATCAAGTTTAAAGCTGTTGGTTGTCAAAAAAAAATTAGAAAATGGAAATCAAAATCTGTGCCAACTGTAATTGAATGATCTTCGTGTTTCACTGTTGCAGTCATCACACTTGGGTTATCTGCCTGCAGGTAGCCCTCAGTCGGCCCGAATACCAGAGTCTTGGGATGTCTGTATTGGATGCTGTCGCTTCTTCCATGACATCAGGTCATCAGGGGTATAAAACATGCAGCCATGACATCAGGTCATCAGGGGTATAAAACATGCAGCCGACACCATTACATGAACTTTTCTTGCCACGTGGGTGCCCGAAGCAGAAGCAAGTTTGCAAGTGCCGGTTGGCCGCTACCTGAAATTTTCATTTTTCGAGCTTCAAACCTTAAGTCTTCTAAAGTTAAGTACCCCATTGGGGATCCTTTATTCTTGCTCTAACCGATGTCAGAAAAAGTTAATTGTCTTGCCTGTGGAAAGCAAATACCTCGCAGAGATTTTCATTCTTACTGTGTCACCTGTTTAGGCCCAAACCACAACGTTCCTTGCTGTCTGTTTTGTGCCTTGTTCAATGCCCAAACTAATCGTCGTCGGGCCATCTTTGTCGCTAAATTCTTTCACTCTTGCTCTCCGTATTTCAAAATGACTTCATTAAGCCATCCAACTACCAATCTTAACAAAAAAAACGTAAGGATAAAGTCCGAAACAGACTGTATAGGACCAAAACTGCCGACGACGCTTCCGTTACGCTAGTCGCCAGTTCGGTACTCAGTGAGGTGCTTTCGCAGCCCCTGATGCCTGCTTCTACAGATTCGCAGGCCTCTACTGATAACTATTTGGAGTCCAGTATGCAGCGAGATGCTTCTTCGACAATGGAACCTGCGGATGTCTCTACCTTGGATGGGTCCAGAGCCGATGTGCAGGAACCAGCTTCTCTGGGTATATTCAGACTTTCCGATGATCGTATTAAACAGACTACTTCGTTTTTGACTAAAACTACCGAATTTTTCAGGCCCAGAGTTCACACTACGCCTAGGAAACTGACGACCAAAGCGCTTTCTCAAGCTCCCATGCCTCAGAAACAAATGCTTAGAGTGGCTGAAGACCTTATTACTTTAATTAGGGGAAGCCAGCCTTTCCTCTCTAAAAGACAAAGAATTTATTTTCCTTCTGATTCTACAGACCATGATTCCAATGACTCTGACCCCTCTGATTACCAGGACATACTGTTATCCACCTATGAGGATTCAGATGCAGAGGATTCCATTCCCTCTGCCTCCCCTCCAGAGGACTTTTCTTTCGGTGAAACCTTGCATAACCCTAAGAGAGCATTTCCACTGGGAATGCCAGGACTACCCTCAGTCCAAAAAGAGACTCGGAATTTTTAGACTTGCCTCAGCACAAGCCTCTAGCTATACCCCCTGTCCAGGGTATTGTTGATGATGTCTTCATGGAATCAAGTCTTGCCCCTGATAATTTACCCTCCAGCTCCTAGAAAGCCTCACTGGTTCTACAGAGTACCTGACTCTCACAAATTTCTCTTTACAAATCCTATTGCAGACCAAGAGACCATTTCCCAGGGACCTAAAGGTATTAAAGCTACTACAGCCAAAAACCCTACCCCTTCGGACAGGGATTCTAGGGCTTTAGACAGATTGGGTAAGAAGGTATACACCTCTGCAATTCTTGCTGTCAGGGCTTTAAATTTCCAGTTTCACATGTTGAAGTACCAGCAGCATATTATGGAACTAATTAAACAAAAAAATGTTGTTGATTCTTGATTGTGCAGAAAATAAAGATTTACAGGAGTTGATGCATTCTGCAAACCAAGTTGGTAAACATACTTTGCAGTGTGGTTTTGATGCCTTAGAAGCATCTTGCAGGACTGCTGTCACTGGGTCTTTTCTGAGAAGGCATGCTTGGCTGAAGGAACAAATCTTGCCAGACTATGTCAAAGCAAAATTTTTAGATGCTCCATTAAACCAAGAATATTTGTTTGGCACAAAAGCAGTTATTCTTAAGATGGAGGAAAAAGCTAAATCTATGCAGACTGTTAAGATTTCTTACAGGTACATCCATCTAGGTTCAGTAGGCATTGGCCTTCAAAAAACTGGTCCTTTCCAGTCCCTCCCAGGCCTTCACAGTCCAAACCCAGGCGCAACAGACCACAAAGAATACAGTCTCAGGGTATGCACAGATCTAAACAATGGAGTGCTTCCAACTCAAAAACAGGGAGTGGTAGGCCACCCCCCTATGGAAAAAGTTCACAATGATTTGTCCTTCATCCTTCCCAGCCATGCCCAATTACTTGCACCCCTAGGAGGAAAACACGCCCTGCATGCAAAACACTGGGAAAACATTACCCAGGACCGATGGGTCTTAAAATAAAATTGTATCCCAGGGATGCAGATTCTACTTCCACTCACTGCCAACCCCAAACGGATTGTCATACCTTCCTCCAAACCAGTGGGCAGAGGCCCAAAAGCAAGTACTTTCACTTCTCAGTATCAGGGCTATTCAACCTGTTCCAGCAGAGCAAAGGGGACAGGGTTTCTACTTCAGACTATTTCTGGTGCCCAGAGAAGAGAACTCTTGGTGCCCTATTCTGGATCTGTCGATTCTCAACCGCTTCCTGGTGGTACTAAAGTTCAAAATGCTTAAACTCCCAACAGCTGCTTCCTGTGTTAACCAAGGACTCATGGCTGGTCACCCTAGACTTAAAAGAAGCTTATCTGCACATCCCCATAAGGGACTCTTGCAGGCAATATCTAAGTTTCAGGGCAGGCTCTATGCACCATCAGTTCTCTGCACTTCCCTTTGGCGTATCTACTGCACCTAGGTTATTCACAAAGTCTCTGGCTCCAGCCATTGCATACTGCAGGCAGAGAAACATTCAAATTTACCCATACTTGGATGATTGCCCGATTCAGGCGGACAGTCAGGAATTGCCACTTCAGCACCTGACATTTGTAAAGAGACTCCTGACTACCCTGGGGTATACCATCAACGAAAAGAAATCACATCTGGTACCCAGCCAAAAATTTGTATTCCTGTGAGCAAGCTTGAACACAACTTCCCAGATGGAATTCCTCACTCCAGAAAAGCAGGTTTATCTGACAAATTACTTCAAACTACTGGCCACCCAAACCCAGCTACCTGCAAGTAAAATACTGCAAGCCCTAGGGTTTATGGCCTCATGCATTCTCCTAATTCCATATTCAAGACTGCAGATGAAGAAACTTCAACATTACTTAAAAAGTCTCTGGTGTCAACATTCTCAGGACCTGGAAACAGTGATTCTTATCATTCATTGCCTATGGACAGAGTTCCTTTGGTGGTCAGAGGCCTGCAACCACAACAAGAGACGCCCTTTCACTCACCAACCCCCCCTCCCCCGCTGCCCAAACCCTTACAACAGACTCAGACTATGCATGGGGGGCTCACATGGCAGGCAAATGCATTCAAGGCAAATGGAGCCCAGCGCGAATCCGCCTGCATATCAAAAAGAAATGTTAGCTGTACAGAATGCACTGACAGTCTTCAAATACCTTATTCTTCCAGCACAACTCTTGATAAAGACAGACAACACCACAGTTGTGTGGTACATAAGCAGGGGGGAACCCATTACAGGTTAGCCATGGCTCTGTGGAACACAGCTTTGAGCAACCAAGTGCACCTGCAAGCTCAATTCCTGCCAGGCAAACAAAATTCACTGGCAGACTTAAGCAGAAATCTAATGGACCCACACGAGTGGAAACTGGAACCCAACTCATTCAAGCTTTTAATCCACAGGTGGGGGGACACCAGAGGTGGACTTCTTTGCTTCCCCCAAAACCATCAATTGAGCAAGTTTTGCACCAGAACTCCCCACAGCCAAGCATGGAAAGTGGATGCCCTATCCTTTACATGGGGAAAAATCTCTCGGTCTATGCCTTTCCCCCTCTGCCCCTCTTGAAAGTACTACTCAGGATCAAACAAGACAGGCCAAGGACAGTCCTTACTGCACCAGATTGGCCACGCCAGCACTGGTACCAGTCTGACAACAGTGCCACCCTGGCACCTGCATCAGACCCCCTCTGCTGCCCAGCAGGAGGGCCAGATTTTGCATTCTCAGCTGCAAACCCTGTACCTAGCAGCCTGGCTTATTCCCTGAATACATCACCAGCACCCTTCAGCAGACAGGTCCTGGATGTCATCCTTGAGGCCAGGAGGTTTAGTACTAAGAAATCCTATTCAGAAAAGTGGAAAACATACTGTTCTTGAAGCCAGTCTCAGGGAAAGGACACAGCCGTGCCCACTGTACCTCAAATCCTAGATTGTCTAACACTGCTGCTCCACAAAGGCCTGTGCTTCTCGTCAATTAAAATTCATGCCTTTGCCATCTCAGCTCATTACAGTACTGAGCCACCCCTCTTCTCTCACCCTCTGGTCAAACAGTTCCTGAGAGGAGCTAACAATTTAAGACCCCTGAAGAGTGCTCCCACTCCTGCCTGTGACCTTAACCTTGTACTAGAGAAGCTCACGCTTCCCCCTTTTGAGCCTGCTGCTACAGCAAGAGTTAAAATTTCTCTCTTGGAAAACAGCCTTACTTCTAGCCATCACTTCAGCAAGAAGTGTCTGAGTTACAGGCCCTTATGGCTGTGTAACCCTTCATTTATCTTCCATGCGGACAGGGTTTCCCTCAGGACTAACCAATCATTTATGCCCAAGATGGTATCCAGTGTGACTTTAAACCAATCCATCCATTTACCAACCTTTTTTCCTAATCCTTCGAATAAAGGGGAAACGATCCTGCACTCCTTGGACGTGCACAGACAGCTTAGGTTCTACCTTGATAGGACTAACTACTTTCAGAAAGTCTGACCAGCTGCTAGTCAGCTTTGCTACAGGGGCAGAGGGCAATTCCATTTCAAAGCAAACAGTCTCTAAATGCATAGCACACTGCATCCATTTCTGCTACAAACACCATGGAAAACCTACCCCACAGGGGATCAGGACCCATTTCGCTAGAGCTACCTCAATCTCTACAGCATTTCTCAGCGGACTCCCTGCCAGGGACATCCTGGAAGCTGTGACCCTGGAGCTCAGTGCACACCTTCACCAAGCATTACCACTTACCATTCTTCTCCAAATCCAGAGCTGGATTTGCTGCAGCTGTCTTACAAGGCCTGCCAGCCCGAACACTTCCTGACTGCCTCCACCCTTCCTCAGCTTTGGGAATCAACCCAAGTGTTATGATTGCAACAGTGAAACACGAAGAACGTAGTACAGTGCACGCACACCACACACACACATACTTACATGTAGACAGAAACATACAGTCATTCAGACACACACTTTTCCTTTAGTTACTTTATGATTGCAATTTTACAATCACCAAGAAGCAAACTGCTGCTTACTCTGCTTAGTGATCATAAAAGTGCCAGTTTGGAATTTGTCTGAGCTTTCATGGCAGCTTAATATGCTGTCATGAAGAGGCAAACTCGTTTTCCAGTGAACAGTACCTTTACATGAACAACCTTGCTGGAGATTCTCATTTTCCAGTCAGAGTGGTGGTGTATAGGTCTTCCATTCTCTAAATGCAGAATAAAGTTCAAGGGAAGAGTGAGGTTTAAGGATAGGCAGGAATTGAGCAGTTTATTTAATGCTGGTTTGAATGATGTATATTTCATGAAAATAGTGAGGAATATCACTGGTTTGTTTTCTGTTGAAGCATGTGTGTCTAAGTAATTTCAGTTGTGATTTAATAAAGATTGTTAAAAAAAATTAAATCAGTCACACAACAGTGCATCTAAGCTGAGGCAGCAAAGTCAGTGAAGTACATCTATAGTACATCATCAGACGACTGCAAGCTGGGAGCCATTATTAACTCCCCAAATGATTTAGACATCTACAGAAAGGCCTCATGGAGACCAATGACTGGTGTCGAAACCATGGCCTTAAGGTTATTACCAAAAAATGTCGTCATCCCCTTTGGGAAAAACTCAATTTCCATTAATTACCACATTGATGGAAGTCCACTGAACACTGAAGGCGTTATAAGAGATCCGGGGACACAGGTTGACAGCAACCTCTCCGACCACCACATTGCCTGTGTGGTCAGAAAGTCCTGTGTGGCACATCACATTACCAAGGGTTTTGCATCCAGTAAGGAGGAGGTCATCATCTCTCTCTACTCTATCATTAGGCCAATCATAGAGTATAATGCCCCATTTGGCATGTACCTCACTAGACACATGCAACAGCTGGAAAGGCCACAAAAGTACCTCACGAAGAGGATCCTAGGCCTTAAACACATGTCCTACATGAACAGAAAACTCCCAGCTATTCTCAGTCTCATATCATTTACTAAGAGGCGATCTATTCTTGACTTGCAAAGCCATGTCTAACCCAGCTCTGTTAGAAATGCTACATCTAAAGAAATCCCAATCCCTCCTCACCACATGCTCCAGAGACCTCAACCTCATTACCACAGTCAACAGGACATGCTGGAGGGTCAGGTTCGTAACCCAGAGACTGCCCATGCTGTGGAATAGACTTCCCATACATGTTGCTGTGGAATAGACTTCCCATACATGTCAAAAAGAGCACCTCACTGACCCTGTTCAAGAGAAATCTTGAGTGGATGGGAAATGGAAAGTTCACACCAGGGATCACTCCAGTGGCTCTACTTGGTAGAGGCACTGGGAACCAACACTGGGCGGCACAATGCCAGGGCACTTCTATGGGCTCGCCTTGTAAAGGCTCCAGGGCCATTAGCCTTGTGCACACCTATGAACCTATGAAGGATGTACACTTGGCCTCTCATGGTGCTTATCCAGTAGAATTGGACACTTCTCTGTACTGCTGGCAGTCTGAACACATCTCTGGTAATTTAAGGTCTGTAAGGCTCCACCCCTGTAGAAGTGGGAAAGCAAAATCCAGCCTGAGCCACTGAAGAAGCCAGACAAAGTGGGCATTTCGGTTTAGTGAAACTGAGGCTCAGGTAGTTGCGTGGTAGCCTCTATTCCCACCAGAGGCTTACTACACTGTAGACCTGGTGCAAAGTATCAGATGAAGCCCTTGTAATTTTTTTCAATTGTTAAGAATTACTCCGTGCTATGTCAGCCTGTTAGTCTTAACGGAGCAGTGGGGGCTGGAATATCAGCAGGCATGGGGGGGGGGGGGCTGCAAAACGATGTTGAAATTGGTAGTAATTTGTTCTTTACAGAATGACAGACGTAAATGCCTGTGTACCTTTAGAGGTTTTTTGGTACTTCTATTTAATTCTAGAACCTCATCACTGAAATAAAGTAGGTCTTTCAAAAGAGTTTAGATGCAGTATGCATCTCTGATGGTTGGAAGTTTACGTCTGTGGCCATATTTCTCCATATCCTTTAGAAATGGTTGCTATTATGTTTGTAAGTGGAACACGTAACTGATTTTACTTAGTAAAATTTTGGCTTACCTCATGCGTTGAATCTGATTTGAATGATTGGATGTGGATAGTTGAAGGTATCTGAAGAGTTTAGGCTAACATTTCTAGGGGCTTGACTAAGTTCACATGAGCAGCATGGTGCCTTCCCTTATCGACTGTGGTTGTTCATGCTGTGCACTGTAGAGTACTGTAGCAAAAATATACTAAGACTTATTTTTTCTCCTTAGGCTCTTGCTGCTGCTGAAAAGCTAGGGTATCCTGTGTTGGTGCGAACTGCTTTTGCATTAGGAGGTCTTGGATCTGGATTTGCCAACAACAAAGAGGAGCTGACCACTCTGGTGACGCAGGCTTTTGCTCATTCGTCACAGGTTCTTATCGACAAATCACTGAAAGGCTGGAAGGAGATAGAATATGAGGTTGTCCGTGATGTGTATGATAACTGTATTACAGTAAGTATATGTTATATTTTGTAACTACAGACTATTTTGGCAAACCTGCCACTAACAACAAAATAAATCTGATGTAAGCAAGCTTGGTTACTGGCTTTCTAGCTGGCTATCCATTTCTGCTTACTGACATTTGTTTGATTGTTGATTTGTAATGAATTAAAACCTTTTCTGTAGCCTTTCACCTTTTACAAAAGTGTTTAAATTTATTGGGTTTTAAGTGAGTCATACATATTTGAATATTTTGAAAAGCTTTTCTAAGATTGTCTAAAACAGTGGTGTATTTGAATGAAATGTTGCTTTTGACAGTTCTGTGAAGCAGGTGGTTTTGGTGACTGGAAAGACCAGCACTTGTGCTGAGTGGTTGGCTATGCCCGTATGGAGGGAGTGTCCTTTGTGCAAGTAAGGAGATGTCCTCCACAGATGGCCTATTGGATGATTCTCCACAGGACTTGGGCTAGATGCACAAAAGTTAGAGCCAAGGAGAAAAAAAATTAAACTATCCCTGTAACTGTCTTGGATGGTGGTTATTCCCAGTTGGCCACTACCTTGGTGATGGAAAAGAAGTGGACCATTTGGCTGGGATGTTGCTGGTAGTTAACAGTCTTTGGCAAAGTACCAAAGAAAAGTTATGAAGCAGAAGGTTAGCATTTGCCATTTTGTTTGAAAGACAGTATTTAGAATACATCAGTCTCACTAAATGGCTTTGCTGTTTTAAAGTATACAGTTTTTAAATCAGTTTCCAGTTTGTGATCAAGCAACAGGCAAGGCTTTGTCACATTTGTTACACCAGTTATGTCTGACTTCTGGGGTGTAGCTATGATAATGTGTGAGGATATGTTTTTTTTTTTTCTTCCGTGCATATGCAGCTTATAGAATTTTATGTATTTTTGTGAATATGGATAGGTGCACTTCACTGATATTTAAAAAAATGAATTTTAATTAATATGGCCCGACTTCCCCAGGGCAGGGTTGGTCTGCTCCCTATGTCGGAGTCTATCAGCAGGCATGGTAGAGAAAGGAGCAGCCTCTGCTGTTTTAGTTTGGTTTCATTGCAGCAGAAAATTAAGTAGCCAATCCATTAGTCTCGTCTATGAAACTTTGGTTGAAATGGGTACCTAATTTAGGATTCCCCCCCCTTTTAATATACTGCAGGTGTATCATGTTAAATTGCATTTGACCAATTTTTAGCTTGCAGTTTGGGATCTTTCCGGGGTTGATGCCGATGTGAAGATAATGCGCTCCACTGGGTGACAGATTCCACTGAATGATTGTGTTCATTGACTCTTCTGTGTTATTTTTTAACACCTTTACTAAATTATCACTTAAGAAGTAGGCAAACGTACGTTAACATAAAGGTTTCCATTTTAAATACAAAATAAATAACATATTTTCTTTGCTACTTTCATCATTACAGCATTACAAAAATTGCCGAAATTCCTCACTTCTGCTAAATATTATTCTGCATGTATTGTTGCTGCTGTTTCCTTTCATGTAATTTGCTCCTTCCCTTTTCTAAAGATCCAACTTTCAGTTCTTTTATGTCTTTATGATATTCAGTATCTGAAGTACAGTTGGGCATAGATTTTGATTTCCTTTTTCTAGTAATTGCTTTTCTGATGGCCAACATAATTGAACTTAATGAGGCCTTAATATGTCTAGGCAGTTCAGAATCCTGTATTGCAGCTCAAAAGAATTTTCCGTGCTTGCAGCCATTTGCTCACCCAGTGTTTCTAATAGAGTACTCTATAGGGAATGTTTAAAATCTGCCAACGCATTACACTCCCAAAATGTATGCTTCTAGTTACAGTGCAATGAAGAAGTATTTGCCCTTTCCCGATTTCTTATTGTTTTGCATGTTTGTCACACTTAAATGTTTCGGATCCTCAAACAAATGTAAATATTAGACAAAGATAACCCAAGTAAACACAAGATGCAGTTTTTAAGTGATTTTATTTATTAGGGGAAAAAATATCCAAACCTAAATGGCCCTACGTGAAAAAGTAATTGCCCCCTAAACCTAATAACTGGTTGTGCCACCCTTGGCAGTAACAACTGCAATCAAGCATTTGCAATAACTGGCAACGAGTCTTTCACATCGTTGTTGAGGAATTTTGGCCCACTCTTCTTTGTAGAATTGTTTTAATTCAGCCATATTGGAGGGTTTCCAAGCATGAACTGCCTTTTTAAGGTTATGCCACAGCATCTCAGTTGGATTCAAGTACGGCCACTTAAACATCTTTATTTTGTTTTTTTAAAGCCATTCAGAGGTGGACTTGCTGGTGTGTTTTGGATCATTGTCCTACTGCAGAACCCAAGTGCGCTTCAGCTTGAGGTCTGATGGCCGGATATTCTCCTTCAGGATTTTTTGGTTGAGAGCAGAATTCATGGATGTTCTTCGTGTTTCACTGATGTCCATCAAGGATGCATCTGCAGTCATCACATATGGGTTGTCCTGCCTCAGGCAGCCCTTCGGTCGGCCGGATTCCAAAGTCTGGGTCCGGCGTCGGCTGATGTCGCATTTTCCCCGACGTCAGAGCGCCTGGGGTATATAAGCATCCGCCGACACCATCTTCCTCTGTCTTTCTTGCCGCGTGGTGCCCGAAGCAGAAGCAGTTTGCAAGTGCCGGTCGGCCAGCTCCTGTAATTCAGCTACCGAAGACTTCAAAAAGCTAAGTACCCCGTTGGGGACTCTTTCTTGCCTCAGCCGATGTCAGATAAAGTTAATAATTGTTCTGAAACCACACAAAAGACCAGTGAAAACAGCTCTACTTTCCAAAATAAGAACTTAATAAAAATCTTTTAGTTGTCTCTTAGTAGCAAAAAACATGATTATGGGAGTAAGGATTAAAGCAGTCAGCATGTAGTCACAAATTACAAGGGAGAATATTCAAAAAAATTTTTTGTCACAAAATATACTATTTTTTCTAAAGTATTTAATGAAATGATAAAAAATTGTTGGAACAAGACAAGAAGGGAGGTACCTTCTTTGGTGAATGTTGAGCTCACTATTTCTTTCCAGAGAGGGAGAAGTTTGAAAGATTTTTTTAGTAAGAGGTAGGTTTGAGAGACCAACACAGAAGCTAGCATGTGCAATAACAAGGAAGGGAACTTTCCCATGTGGGAAGTGTGCAATATGCCCTTACATAATCAGAGAAGCTGAAGATATTAAGGGGAAAAGTTTTAATACTATAGGAGCATTTAACTGCACTAGCAGGGGGATTATATATCTTATAAAATGTTTTTGTGGCAAAGGCTATATTGGGGAGACTAAAAGAAGTCTGGCTGAGAGAATAAAAGAACATGTTAGAGATGTTAAAAACAGGAAGATGAGCAGTCCAGTAGCAGAACATTTTCACCCAGAACATGGGGGTATAATAGACAATATGAAAGTTACAATTCTGGAACAAGTATACAACAGACATGGAGATGAAAATGTATTGAAAAAGATTTTAAGAAGAAAGGAAGCAATTTTAATAATGAAATATGAAACTTTGCAGCCTTTAGGAATGAATAAAGAGTGTAATTGGCAGAACTTCATGGGTTAATTGTTAGCTTAACAATTAGGAATTGATTTTATTATGTAATGAATTGTTAATTGATATGGCAGCTGTATAAAAGGACTGTGCGAGTGAACTTCACTTTTTTACTCTGTAAAGGCTTGCAGCCGAGGCGCTAGGAGAGGAGAGACAACTAAAAGGTTTTTATTAAATTCTTATTTTGGAAAGTAGAGCTGTTTTCACTGGTCTTTTGTGTGGTTTCAGAACAATTTTCTTTTGGATAGTGGTTATTTTAAAGTTAATAATTGTTTGACTTGTGGGAAACAAATACCTCGTAAGGATTTCCACTCTTACTGCCTAGGCCCAGACCACGCCGTCTCTGCCTGTTCAGCCTGTGCTTCCTTCAACCGACGCACTCTTAGACGTCGGGCGGAGTTTGCAGAGGAATTTTTTTGGGGCTAGTTTTTCGTATAAGATGCCGTTGGAGACTCCGACTTCTCATTTAGTTAAAAAATGGAAGGACAAGGACCGACACGCGGACCGCGGTTTCGGCTGAAACCACGGACAGGCCTACCGCGAGTGTCTCGGTCTCGGCTGAAACAGAGTCCTTGGTACTTCCAATTTCAGAAACCGCTCAACCGACTACCTTGGTCCCGGAGGCCCCGGCCGAGTCTGTTATTGAATTGCCAACAGAAACTGGTGTCCTGGAACCTTCCGACACCATTCCTTTAGACAAATCTACACCAGCACGTGGTGCAGCCAGGCCTCCTGCATCCATGTCCATTAAGGCATTCTCCAGGGCTAAAGCTGCTAAACTTTCAAAAGCTTTGCCTCCCAAGGTTATCCCTCAGGGACCCTCTACAGGATCACAAATTCTAAGCTTAGCAGAGGATCTTATCTCAATTAGGGGCTCTCAACCTCATCCGGACAGGGGCTCTCAACCTCATCCGGACAGGGGCTCTCAACCTCCTCCAGACAAAAGGCCCAGGGTTGATCCCTCTGATCCACACTCCTCAGATGAGGCCTCTGATGGCTCTACTCTCTTGGACCACCAGGAGGAGGCTTATTCGGCCTACGAGGATTCTGATGCAGAGGAATCTATTCCCTCGGCCTCCCCTCCTGAAGAGTTTTCCTTTGGGGAGACACTACACACCATGAGAGAGCATTTCCAATGGCAGGGCCAGGAATTCTCTGATTCCAGGAAAAGATTAAGGACCTTTTTACATTTGCCTCAGCATAGGCCTTTAGCTATTCCTCCTGTTTTGAATGTCATTGATGATGTGTACTCTGACTCTAGCACAACCCCTGATTCTCTTCCTCCGGCTCCTGCCAAACCCGATAGGTACTACAGGGTCCCGGATTCGCATCTTTACCTTTACAAGGCCCACTCTGCAGATCCAGAAACTATTTCCCAGGGCCCTAAAGGGGTTGCAGCTGCCACTGCTAAAAATCCTCTCCCCTCTGAAAGGGAGTCCAGAGCTTTAGAGAGATGGGGCAAAAAAGTGTATACTTCTGCTACTTTTTCTATGAGGGCATTAAATTGTCAGTTTCATATGATACAGTACCAAGAGTATTTGTTAGATGAATTGCATAAAAAGCTGTCTTCACCTGACCCCCTAGACCGCAAGTCACTTCAGGATCTGGTACATAACTCTCAGCAGGTTAGCAACCATTTCTTGCAATGTGGTTATGATGCATTGGAAGCTTCATGTAGGTCAGCTATGACTGGTGCAGTCATACGTAGGCATGCTTGGCTGAAGGAACAATCTCTGCCAGACCATGTTAAACCAAAGCTGCTGGATGCCCCACTGGAAAAGCAAAAGTTATTTGGCTCCACGGCTCAGGAGGTCCTAAAGAAATTTGAAGAAAAAGCAAAATCAGTACAAACAGTCAAAGATTTTCTCCAAGTACAACCGCCAAGATTCAGCAGGAATTTGCCTTCCAGGAATTGGTCCTTTCCAGACATAGAGAGGTTTCAGAGAGGCAAGAGCAGGCGTGCCAGAGGTAGAGGGCAAGCTAGAGGCTCCTACAGAGGACGTCAGTGGCAGCCTCCCAACCAGAGAGGTAATGCAGGACCTTCAACTGCTGCACAAGGACAGGCTCAATGACTTTACTTTGACACCGCCAAGCAGGGCTCAATTGGAAGCACCTTTGGGCGGAAAGCTTTCTTTATTTTCAGAAAATTGGCACAGTATTACAAGGGACAAATGGACACTACAAATAATAGACAAAGGATACAGGTTTCATTTCCACACATTACCAAAAAGAAAGGGCATGCCAGACCTGCCGCCGAATCAAAGGGCAGAGGCTTTGAAACAAATTTCCAGCTTAATGCAAATGAAAGCTATAGAAAAAGTTCCTCTCTCAGAACAAGGCCAAGGATTTTATTCCAGACTATTCCTTGTTCCAAGAAAAGAAAAACAATGGAGGCCTATTCTCGACTTGTCCGCACTGAACACTTATCTCATTGTACCAAAGTTCAAAATGCTGACTCTACAGCAGCTCCTTCCCATGCTGGGCAAGGGGTCTTGGCTGGTAACTCTAGACCTCAAGGAGAATACCTGCATGTCCCTATCCGACAAAGTTGCAGAAGACACCTCGGATTTCTTGCAGGGTCAGAGCATTATCAATTCTCAGCATTGCCCTTTGGCTTATCTACTGCGCCCAGAGTATTCACGAAATGCCTGGCATCAGTAATTGCACACTGCAGACTTCAGGGGATGCAAATATACCCATATCTGGACGACTGCCTTATACAAGCGGACAGCCAACAAACTTTGGTAAAACACTTGAATTATGCCATTCATCTACTTCAGGCCTTGGGATATACAGTCAACTTTCACAAATCAAGATTTGTTCCATCCCAAAGAATAACCTTTCTGGGTGCAGATCTAGATACAACCACCCAAATGGCCTTCCTTACAGAAGAAAAACAGTCAACTACCAGATTACTTCAAAAATCTGACAAGACAAACCCAGCTGACTGCAAGGAAAATCCTGCAAGCCCTGGGTTACAAGGCTTCTTGCATACTTCTGATTCTGCAAGCAAGACTACATATGAGGAAACTACAATGGTACCTAAGGAGTTTATGGACTCAGCACAGTCACAGCCTGGAAACTTTGATACCACTCATTCCATGCCTTCAAAAGAAATTTCTGTGGTGGGCTCAAGCAAGCCAGTCAAACAGGGGTCTGCCTTTCAGCAAACCAATAGCCAGCCAAACCATTACAACAGACGCTTCAGACCACGGATGGGGAGCGCACATGGAGGGAAGATGCATTCAAGGTCTATGGTTACAAAAAGAGCTACGCATGCACATAAACCAAAAGGAAATGCTGGCAGTGATATATGCAGTCGAAGCCTTCAAACCCTTTCTGCATCATGGCCATCTGTTAATAGGGACAGACAACACCACGGTTATGTGGTACATAAACAAGCAAGGAGGCACCCAGGCTGGCAATGAATCTGAGAACTTTCCCTGAAACTCAATATACAGCTTCAATCCCAGTTTGTGCCAGGGAAAGACAATATACTGGCGGACAGCTTAAGCAGAAACATCATGGATGCACACGAATGGATGCTGCACCCAGACATCTTTCTACAGATAACACAATCATGGGGGAGACCGGACTTAGATCTTTTTGCCTCCCCCCACAATCAACTGAAGAAATTCTGCTCAAGGACATACCACCCACAAGCATGGAAAGTGGACACCCTCTCTTTCAGCTGGAGAACTCTTAACAATGTATGCATTTCCACCTCTTCCATTAATGACCAAGGTTTTACTGAAGATCAGGACAGAGCAGCCAAAGGTGATTCTGATGGCTTCGGACTGGCCAAGACAGCACTGGTACCCGCTATTAAAGAGCATGTCACGTACGAAACCATGGCCTCTTCCTCTATGGCCACTGCTACTGACACAGCACAATTACAAGACTCTGCATCCCAACCTGAAAACCTTGCAACTAACAGCCTGGAAAATACCTTGACTCTTCCTCAGGACAAGCTATCCCAGAGAGTGAAAGATATTATTATGGAAGCTCGCCGGCCTTCCACAAGAAAGGCATATTCAGCAAAATGGAAAAGATTTCACATTTGGAACACCACAAAGGGCCTAGATGCGACAGTGATGAGCATGGCACATATCCTGGAATACTTGGCAGAAATGTTCCACAATGGTCTGTCTTACTCTTCCATTAAAATACATGCTTCAGCAATTTCAGCAGAGTACAATACAGATCCGCCTGTCTTCTCTCATCCTCTCCTAAGACAGTTTCTAAGAGGAATTAAAAACATCAATCCTCCAAGGAAACTACCTGTACCTACTTGGGACCTTAACTTCGTGTTGGAAAAACTAACACTGCCTCCCTTTGAACCAGCAGCATCTGCAGAACTACAGTTCCTGTCTTGGAAGACTGCTTTCCTTCTGACCATAACCTCAGCAAGAAGAATATCTGAGTTGCAGGCTCTTATGGCAATTTCATCAGGACAGAGTTTCACTAAGAACCAATCCTACATTTATGCCAAAGGTGGTATCCAGGGTTTCATTAAATCAAGCTATTCATTTACCTACCTTCTTCCCAAATCCACAAAACAAAGGGGAGAAACTTCTGCACACTCTGGACATACACAGACAGTTGCGCTACTACTTGGACAGAACTAAAGGTTACAGAAAAACTGACCAGCTGTTGGTAGCATATGCTGCTGGTACACAAGGAAAAGCAATTTCCAAACAAACAATTTCAAAATGGATAGGGAATTGCATTCGTTTTTGTTACTCCTTTCATGGAAAAACTGTGCCAACTAACATTAGACCTCATTCCACGAGAGCCACAGCCACCTCCACAGCCTTCTTAAGAGGGGTGGCTACCAAGGACATTTTAGAAGCTGCTACATGGAGCTCCGTGCATACATTTGCCAAGCATTACAATTTACCTTTATATTCCAGATCCAGAGCAGGCTTTGCTACGGCAGTCCTGCAGGGCATTTTAGCTACACCATCCTTTACATAGTTCCTCCACCCCCAGATTGGCTATGGTATTCTACCCATATTGCAGATGCATCCTTGAAGGACATAGTACAGTTTTGTACCTACCATAAATGTAGATGTCCGATAGGTATGCATCTGCAGTCAGGTTTACCCTCCCTCCTTCCCCTTTGTGGTATTACTTGGGTACTTACCCCTCTAATAGCTAGCTGGGTGGATCTATTATGGTGTATTTGTTTTTATATTGTTGTGCATGTTTGGATTTTTAAATGCATCTCTCCAAATTTAGCCTTCCTTAGAGGGCACCTGGCATCTGGGGCAAGAAAAACTGAGGAAGATGGCGTCGGCGGATGCTTTTATACCCCAGGCGCTATGACGTCGGGGAAAATGCGACATCAGCCAACGCCGGACCCAGACTTTGGAATCCGGCCGACCGAAGGGCTGCCTGAGGCAGGACAACCCATATGTGATGACTGCAGATGCATACCTATCGGACATCTACATTTATGGTAGGTACAAAACTGTACTTTGCAGTCATTACACTTGGGTTATCCTGCTGGTAGGCTACCTTCAGTCGGCCTGAATTCCAAAGTCTAAGTCCGGCGTCGGTTGCTGTTGCCTCTTTCCTGTCATCAGTGCGCCAGGGGTATAAAAGATGCAGCCGACGCCGTTTTCTTCAGTCTTTCTTGCCGTGCGGTGCCCGAAGCATAAGCAGTTCGCAAGTGCCGGTCGGCCGACTCCTGAGATTTTCATGTTCGAATTTCAGATCCGAAGTCTTCATTAAAAGCTAAGTACCCCGTTGCGGAAACTTTTTTCTTGCTCCAGACCGATGTCAGAAAAAGTTAATAATTGTATTTCTTGTGGGAAGCAAATACCTCATAAGGACTTTCATTCTTACTATATTCCTTGCCTAGGCCCTGACTACGATGTTGCTCGTTGTCGGTTTTGTGCTAGATTTAACCAGTGCACTATTAAGCGTCGGTACGATTTTGCATTACACTATTTTGGAAGAAGATTTAATTATACAGTGTCGTCGGATAGTCATCCGACTACCGGAATTCACAAGAAACGCAAAGAAAATGACAGGCATCCCGAGGTCCAAAACCGACGAGGCGTCTTCTAAGCCAGACGCTGGTTCTCAGTGAGGTGCTTTCGCAGCCCCTGACGCCCGCTACTTTAGACCCGCAGGCCGCTGCCGACTCCCACGTGGAGTTTACTAGGTCGCTGGAAGCTAAAGGTATTGGACCTTAGGAGACTATTCCTTCAGATGGGTCCAGAGCCGCTGAGCAGGCATTGGCTTCTGAGGGTGTTTTCAGACCTACTCAATTATACATTAAAACTACTTCAGCTTCAAAGGCAAAGACTAAAGCACCTTTAAAGACAAAGAAACAAGTACAACAGCTTCATGGACAGGCCTCCATGCCCAAAAAACAGATGCCCAAAATGGCCAAAGACTTAATTACTCCCATCCCCCTCCTGATAAAAGGCCTAGGCAAGAGACAGAATATGGATCTTCAGATCAGGTGTCCATTTCATCTGATTCCTCTTCTGAACAGGAATACTCTCTCCTCCCTGTGAGGATTCTGATGCTGAAGAATCTATCCCTTCAGCCTCTTCTCCTGAGGATTACTCTTTTGGGGAAACTTTGCATACCATGAGGGAGCATTTCCACTGGGAGAAGCCAAGATTTTTCAGAATCTAAGAAAAGGCTCAGAGACTTCCTTTTACTACCACAACACAGGCCCCTAGCTATTCCTCCTGTGTTAGACATTGTAGATGTATTTTCAGAGTCTAGTCTGACCCCTGACTCCTTACCTCCAGCTCCTGTTAAGCCAGACAGGTACTATAGGGTTCCTGACTCTCATAAATTCCTTTTCAAAAACCCTGCTGCTGACCCAGAAACCATCTCTCAGGGTCCCAAAGGGGTCAAGGCTTCCACTGCAAAAAAACCCTACCCCCTCTGACAGGGATTCTAGGGCATTGGACAGATGGCTGCTACCTTGGCTATAAGGGCTTTAAATTGTCAGTTTCATATGCTCAAATGTCAGCAATATATTATGTCACTGCTTAAACAGAAAATGTTGATAAATTTTGTATGTGCAGAAAACAAAGAAATGCAGGATTTATTGCATGCAGCTGAAAAAGTTGGAAGGCATACTTCACAATGTGGTTTTGATTCTTTGGAGGCTACCTGCAGGGCCGCTGTTAAGGGTTCGGGAGGCATGCTTGGCTAAAGGAACACATCTGCCTGATCATGTCAAAGCAAAATTATTAGGTGCTCCATTACAGCATGATACCTTGTTTGGTGTTAAAGCAGAAGAGGTGTTAAAGAAAATGGAGGACAAAGCTAAATCTATGCAAACTGTTAAAAATTTCTTACAGGAACAGCCTCCAAGATTTAGCAGACAGTGACCTACAAAGAATTGGTCCTTTCCAGTGTCAGACCACAAAGGGGCAGGTACAGACGCCCAAGAGGCAGATCCCAGCCCCAAGGTTCCTACAGGTCTAAACAATGGGGTGCTTCTACCTCCAAAAGTGGAGAAGACAAATCACAGCCATACAGGAAACTGTCCCAATGACTTCTCCCTGCCTGCACCAAGCACTTATCTTCTGGCAGCAGCTTTAGGGGGAAAACTAGCACTTTTTTCACAAAATTAGCACATCTAACCCAGGACAAATGGGTCCTAGACAGTGTCACAAGGCTACAAGTTTCACTTCCATACCCTGCCAAGGACAAACGGTTGGCCAGACCTGCCAAAACATCAATGGACAGAGGCACAAAAGCAAGTCTCATCCCTCATGGATATGAGGGCCATTCAACAAGTACCAGAGCAAGAGCAGGGACGAGGGTTTTATTCAAGACTGTTCTTGGTACCAAGAAAGGACAAGACCAATACTGGACCTATCTATCCTAAACACATATCTGGATATACCAAAATTCAAAATGTTGACTCTACAGCAACTTCTGCCCATGCTGGGCAAGAAGGCTTGGCTTGTGATCTTAGACCTAAAAGAGGCATACCTGCATGTCCCAATCAGACAAGCATACAGAAGATGCCTCAGATTCAAAGTTGGCTCAATGCACTACCAATTCTCTGCACTGCCCTTTGGCTTATCTACTGTGCCCAGGGTCTTCACAAAGTGCCTGGCACCAGTAATTGCATTCTGTAGACAGAGGAATACAAATATATCCTTACTTGGACGACTGCCTCATTCAAGCAGAGAAAAAGGACATTCTACTACAGCATCTGGCATTTGTAGAGATTTCTAACGGGTCTAGGGTACACAGTAAACGAAAAGCAATCAAAACTAGTACCCTCTCAAGCGATAATATTCCTGGGTGCAAGCTTAAATACAACTGTCCAGATGGCTTATCTCACGCCAGACAAAGGCAACTGACTGCCTATTTCAACCTGTTGGCAACAAAGGCCCAGTTATCTGCAAGAAAAATTCTGCAGGCTTTGGGCTTCATGGCATCCTGCATTCTACTAATTCCATATGCGAGACTGCATATGAGGAAACTTCAATGGTACCTAATAAGTGTTTGGACTCAACATTGCCACAGCCTGGAAACAGTAATTACCCTCATTCCCTGCCTGCAACAGGAGTTCTGATGGCGGGCGAAGGCTTGTCACCAGAACAAGGGACAGCCATTCACCTTACCCCCAGCCAGGCAGACATTAATAACTGATGCATCAGATTATGCCTGGGGGGCCCACATGGCAGGAAGATGTATTCAAGGCACATGGTCCACAAACCAAACGCATCTACATATCAATCAAAAAGAGATGCTAGCTGTTCAGAATGCCCTGACCGCCTTCAAGGACCTACTTCATCTGGGACAACTACTGATAAAGACAGACAACACCACAGTCATGTGGTATATAAACAAGCAGGGAGGTACTCGTTCTTACACCCTTTGCAGACTAGCCATTAATTTGTGGGACACAGCATTGACTTACCAAGTACATCTGCAGGCACAATTCCTGCCAGGAAAGATAAATACTCTGGCAGACAAACTAAGCAGAAACCTCATGGATCCCCATGTGTGAAAATTGGATCCACAAGTCTTCTGCATGATAACAAGGAAATGGGGATGCACGGATATAGATCTATTTGCCTCTCCTCACAACTACCAACTAAAAAGATTCTGCACAAGAACTTATCACAGACAAGCATGGAAAGTGGACGCACTATCTTTCAGCTGGAAAAGCTTAGTAGTATATGCCTTTCCTCCGCTGCCTCTCCTCCCCAAAGTACTCTTAAAGGTCAGAAGAGAAGCCAAAGATGATACTGATTGCCCCAGACTCACCCCGCCAATACTGGTATCCAATCCTAAGGAACTTTTCTCAATGCCCGGCTTGCACCTTGCCTCAAATACCTCCTTTACTATCCCAACAAAACAGTCAGATCCTGCACACCCAACTAAAGACCTTAAATCTGGCAACATGGCGGATAATGTAGTCATACAAAATGTGCCTCTCGCTAAAGCAGTGATGGATATCATTTTGGAGGCTAGAAGGCCTAGTACCAGAAAAATCTTGAGCTGGAAAATGGAAGAGATTCTGTGCTTGGAATCGTACACAAGGAATTGACACAGCTGTACCAAATATTCCTCAGATTTTGCAATACTAAACTGAGATGCTGGACAAAGGCCTATCCTTCTCATCAATTAAAATTCATGCCTCTGCCATTTCGGCTCATTACATACAGAGCCACCAATCTTTTCTCATCCTTTATTAAGGCAGTACCTCAGAGGAGCCAAAAACTTAAGGCCTCCAAGGAGATCACCAATACCAGCATTCGACCTCAGTTATGTCTTGGAAAAACTTGCCCTGCCTCCTTTTGAGCCAGCCGCTACAGCTGATATAAAGTTCTTATCTTGGAAAACAGCTCTGCTCCTAGCAATAACCTCTGCAAGACGAGTCTGAGCTACAGGCACTCATGGCTGTGGAACCCTTTATCATTTTTTATGCAGACCGGGTTTCTCGGAGGACAAACCCGACATTTATGCCTAAGGTAGTGTCCAGTGTGGACACTACCTTAACCAAACTATTCATCTGTTTACTTTTTAGCCAAACCCACAGAATAAGGTGGAGAGAATTCTGCATTCTTTGGACATGCACAGACAGCTACGCTTCTACTTGAACAGAACCAAAGCTTTCAGGAAGACAGAGTAACTACTAGTGGCATATGCTGCAGGATCACAAGGAAAGGCCATCTCAAAGCAGTCTATTTCAAAGTGGATAGGCCACTGCATTCGTTTCTGCTATTCACAAGATGGCAAGCCAGTGCCCAAGGGCATTAGGCCACATTCAACCAGAGCAGCAGCCACTTCAGCAGCTTTCCTCAGGGGAGTACCAACCAAAGACGTTTTAGAGGCTGCTACCTGGAGTTCAGTGCACACCTTTACAAAGCACAATCATTTACCACTCTACTCTAAATCCAGGGCAGGCTTTGCTACTGCAGTTCTGCAGGGCCTCATAGCCGCTCCTAATGCTATTTAGCTCCACCCTCCCAACCATAGCTTTGGTATTTAACCCAAGTGTAATGACTACAACAGTGAAACACTAAGAGCATAGTACAGATGTCCTTCATGGATGCATCTGCAGTCATAACAAATGGGTTGTCCTGTCGTCAGGCAGCCCTTGATCGGCGGATTCCAAAGTCTGGGTCCGCTTCGCTGATGTCGCACTTCACCCGGCGTCATCTCTGCTGGTCTTGGTATAAAGGCATCAGCCGGCGCCATTTTCCTCAGTCTTTCTTGCGGCGTGGCGCCGAAGCAGAAGCTGTTCGCAAGTGCCGGTCGGTCAGATCCAGAGATTACTACTACGAATACTACTTGAAGACTTCTAAAAGCGAAGTACCCGTTGGGGACTCTTTCTTGCCTCAGCCGATGTCAGAAAAAGTCAATAACTGTTTAACTTGTGGAAACAAATACCTCATAAAGATTTCCACTCTTACTGTCTGCCTTGCTTAGGCCCAGACCACGGCGTAGCAGCCTGTTCGGCCTGTGCTTCCTTCAACCGACGACGCTTAGGCGTCGGTCGGAGTTGCTGAACAGTTTTTCGCTCAGATTTTGCGTACATTATGCCGTCGGATCCTCCGACTACCCAAATTGTTAAAAAGCAAAAAAGACCGACACTCGCGGTCCGCGGTTTCGGCCGAAACCACGGTTAAGCAAGCCGCGAGTGTCTCGGTTTCGGCGAAACCGAAAACTGGTCAATCTTCAGCCGAATCCATGACTACTACTGAGGCTCCTGCTACCTTACCTGAATCGGCCTCAGAAATTTTGCCTACAACTGTAGATGTCCTTCATGGATGCATCTGCAGTCATAACAAGTGGGTTGTCCTGTCGTCAGGCAGCCCTGCAGTCGGCCGGATTCCAAAGTCCGGGTCCGGCTTTGGCTGATGTCGCACTCCACCCGACGTCATCTCTGTTGGTCTTCGGGTATAAAAGCATCAGCCGACGCCATTTTCCTCAGTCTTTCTTGCCGCGTGGCGCCAAGCAGAAGCTGTTCGCAAGTGCGGTCGGTCGGATCCAGAGATTACTTCTACGAATACTACAAGACTTCTAAAGCTAAGTACCCGTTGGGGACTCTTTCTTGCCTCAGCCGATGTCAGAAAAGTTAACAATTGTTTAACCTGTGGGAAACAAATACCTCATAAAGATTTCCACTCTTACTGTCTGCCTTGTTTAGGCCCAGCCCACGTAGCAGCCTGTTCGCCTGTGCCTCTTTCAACCGGCGAGCTTAGGCGTCGGTCGGAGTTTGCAGAACAGTTTTCGGTTCTGATTTTGCGTACATTATGCCGTCGGATCCTCCGACTACCCAATCTACCAAAAGCAAAGATAAAGACCAACACTCATGGTCCGGTTTCGGCCGAAACCACGGTAAAGCAAACATGAGTGTCTCGGTTTCGGCGAAACCGAAAACTGATCAAAGTACAGCTGAACCTATTCTTACAACTGAGGCCCCTGCTACAACTCTTGAATCGACCTCAGATATTTTACCCACTACGTTGGTTGACTTATCAGACACCATCCCTTGGATGTCTCTACCCCAGCGTGGTGCTGCTAGGCCTCCAGCAGCCATGTCCATTAAGGCCTTCGCCAGGGCTAAAGCAGCCAAGACTACTAAAACAGTGCCTGTTAAAGCCCCCACATCCAGGCCCTCTTCTAGTTCTCAAATGCTTTCTTTGGCAGAAGATTTAATTTCTTTAATTAGAGGATCTCAATCTCACCCAGACAGGGCCTCTCAGCCCCCAGAGAAGAGACCTAGGGCAGAGCCCACTGAGCCAGTGTCTTCTGATGATTCTGCTGATGAATCAGACATAACTGACCAGCCAGAGGCTCCCTTCTCCAATTTTGAAGATTCTGATGCTGAAGAATCCATTCCAGCTGCTTCCCCACCAGAAGAATTCTCCTTTGGGGAAACCTTGCATGCCATGCGAGAACAGTTCCAATGGCAGCAACAGGATTTTTCAGACTCCAGAAAAAGACTTAGGACCTTTCTGCACCTCCCACAGCACAGGCCCTTAGCTATACCTCCTGTTCTCTCTGTGGTGGATGATGCTTTCAATGATGTTTGCTCCGCTCCAGATTCTTTACCCCCAGCCCCTGCCAAACCAAACAGATTTTACAGGGTGCCAGATACTCATCACCACCTTTACAAGGCCCCACTTGCAGACCCAGAAACTATATCCCAGGGTCCCAAATCAGTAGCCGCGACCACAGCTAAAAACCCTATTCCTTCTGAAAGGGAAGCAAGGTCATTAGACAGATGGGGTAAAAAGGTCTACACTTCAGCTACTGTCTCAGCTAGAGCTTTAAACTGTCAGTTTCACATGATACAATACCAAGAGTTTATGCTTGATCAGTTAACTAAAAAACTAACCACTAATGAATCTCTTGATAAGAAATATGTATTAGAGATGGTAAATAACATACAACAGGTTAGCAACCATTCCTTAAAATGTGGCTATGATGCACTGGAGGCTTCATTTAGATCAGCCATGACAGGCACAGTGATAAGAAGGCATGCATGGCTAAAGGAACAAGCTTTACGGATCATGTTAAAGCTAAGTTGCTAGATGCTCCTATGGACAAGACAAGTTTGTTTGGTACACCTGCCCAGCAGGTTATGAAGAAAATGGAAGAAAAGGCAAAATCTGTTCAAACTGTTAAAGATTTCTTGCAGGTTCAACCCCAAGGTTTAGCAGGAACTGGCCTGCCAAAATTGGTCCTTTCCTGACTCCACAAAATTTCAAAGGGGCAGGAATAGGCGTTCCAGAGGCAGAAACCAATCCAGAGGAGGTGCCTACAGAGGACGACAGTGGCAAGGTAACAACAGAGGCACAGACACAGCCACTGCCACTACATCAGCACAACCACAGTGACTTAATCCTAAATCCGCCTACCAGGGAACAAATAGCAGCTCCTCTAGGCGGAAAGTTAACCTTATTTTCAAAGAACTGGAACTACATAACAAAAGACAAGTGGATTTTACAAACCATACATCAAGGTTACGGTTTCACTTCCACACTTTACCAGTCAAAAGAGGAATGCCAAATCTACCTCCAAATCAAAAACAGAGGCTCTACGCCAGATAATGGAGTTAGCACTCTTGACAGCTGTCATGTTTGCTAACAGCAGAACAAGGAAAGGGTTCTATTCCAGACTATTCCTAGTTCCAAGAAAGGAAAAAGTTGGAGACCAATTCTCGACCTGTCCACCTTAAATACATACATCATTGTCCCAAAATTCAAAATGCTGACCCTACAGCAACTTCTTCCCATGCTGGGCAAGGAGTCTTGGCTGGTAACTCTAGATCTCAAGGAGGCATACCTGCACGTCCCCATTCGACCAATCTGCAGAAGATACCTCAGATTTCTTGCAGGATCAGAGCACTATCAATTCTCAGCATTGCCCTTTGGCTTATCTACTGCCCAGAGTATTCACAAAATGCCTGGCATCAGTAATCGCCCATTGCAGACTACAGGGAATTCAAATTTACCCATACCTGGACGACTGCCTGCTTCAAGGGGACAACAAAAGCAAGCTGACAACAGATTTACAAAGGGTCATTTACTTGCTACAAGGACTGGGATACACAGTCAATTTACAAAAGTCAAGGCTGATACCATCCCAAACAAGAACATTCTTGGGCGCGGAATTGGACACAGTACAACAAATGGCATTCCTGACTACAGAAAAACAAAAAGAACTTCCTCTTTACTTCTTGGCACTAACAAAACTGAACAAGTTAACAGCAAGAAAAGTTCTGCAGGCCTTGGGCCTCATGGCATCATGCATAATCTTGGTCCCATTTGCCAGACTACATATGAGGAAACTACAGTGGTACCTAAAGAATTTATGGTCCCAACACAGACACAGTCTAGAAACAGAAATCCCACTAATTCCATGCTTAAAACAGGAGTTCCTATGGTGGGCTCAGGCATGCCAGTCAAACCCAGGCCTACCCTTTCGCAGATGTCAACCAAGCCAGACCATCACAACAGGCGCTTCAGACCTAGGATGGGGGCCCACATGCTGGACAAATGCGTGCAAGGATTGTGGACACAGGATCAACTTCACCTGCACATCAATCTAAAAGAAATGCTGGCAGTAAAACTGGCAATCCAAAAGTTCAAACCATTTCTCAAAGAGGGCCAGTTGATGATAAGGACAGACAACACCACAGTCATGTGGTACATCAACAAACAGGAGGCACTCATTCATACCCCCTATGCAGAATGACCTTGGAGCTGTGGACCCTGGCACTCAGCTACAACATTCAGTTACAGGCAATATTTGTACCGGGGAAAGACAATACTCTAGCAGACATATTAAGCAGAACCACTTGGATGCCCACGAATGGAAGCTGCACCGGACATCTTCAAGACCATCTCAAAGAAATGGGGAATGCCACAGATAGACCTATTCGCATCACCTCTCAATCACCAGCTCAAAAATTCTGCACAAGGACATTCCACCCACTAGCATGGAAAGTGGACTCACTCTCCTTCAACTGGAAAGGCCTAACAGCATATGCATTCCCACCTCTTCCTTTGATACACAAGGTACTACTAAAAATCAAGGAAGAACGTCCAAGGATAATCCTGATAGCTCCAAACTGGCCAAGACAGCACTGGTACCCACTACTGAAGAGCATGTCTCGACAAAGTATGTGGCCAATACCCTGATGCCTTTGATGTTAACTCAGAACAACTACAGCATCATACATCCAAACCTAAAAACGCTGCAACTGACTGCATGGAACATCACATAGCAGCAGCTAATCCAGAACTTTCCCAAAGAGTTAAAGACATTATTCTTGAAGCACGCAGACCTTCAACAAGAAGGAACTATGCTGGAAAATGGAAAAGGTTTGTCATTTGGAGTACGGAAAGAGGAAAAGATGTGTCAAACATAGATATGCCTAACATTCTGGAGTATCCGGCCGAACTTCTTCATTCAGGCCTGTCCTACTCCTCCATCAAGATACATGCATCAGCTATTTCAGCAGAATACAGCTTTGATCCACCTGTTTTTTCGCACCCTTTGCTCAGGCAGTTCCTCAGAGGAATCAAGAATGTAAAACCTCCAAGGAAACCACCATTACCAGCTTGGGATTTAAACTTTGTGATAGAAAAGTTGACACTATCACCCTTTGAACCAGCAGCAACAGCAGACCTACAACACCTGTCATGGAAAACTGCTTTCCTACTGGCAATTACTTCAGCAAGGAGGGTTTCAGAACTACAGGCCTTAATGGCAGTGCAACCCTTTCTAATCTTCCACCAAGATAGTGTCCATGAGGACTAATCCTACATTTATGCCCAAGGTGGTATCCAGAGTGTCTTTAAACCAGGCAATCCACCTACCTACCTTCTTTCCCAACCCACAAAACAGAGGGGAAAGAATACTGCATACCTTGGATGTACATAGACAGCTACGCTACTACTTGGACAGAACAAAAAAAAAAATAACAGAAAGACTGACCAACTTTTTGTAGACTATGCAACAGGAAGGGAAGGAAAAGCTATTCCCAAACAGACAATCTCCAAATGGATAGGAAATTGCATACGATACTGTTACTCCTTCCATGGAAAACCAATTCCACAGAACATAAGACCTCATTCTACAAGGGCAACAGCCACTACCACAGCCTTCTTACGAGGAGTGGCAACCAAAGACATTATTGAGGCGGCTACTTGGACCTCCGTGCATACATTTGCCAAGCATTATAATTTGCCTCTATATTCCAGATCCCGAGCAGGGTTTGCCACTGCTGTACTGCAAGGGATCCTAAACACACCATAATCTACTTTTATCCTCCTCCCTAGTTGGCTATGGTATTCTACCCACTTGTTATGACTGCAGATGCATCCATGAAGGACATAGTACAGTTTTGTACCTACCATAAATGTAGATGTCCGAACTGGATAGCATCTGCAGTCAGGATTACCCTCCCTCCTTCCCTCTGTGGTACTCCTAGGGTGTTTACCCTCCTAATAGCTAGCTGTTGGGGGAGTCTTTATGGTGTATTTGTTTGTATATATGTACATATATGCTTATTGTTGTGTTTACCTCTATCTATTTGGAAACATTGGCATCTATCCAAATTTTAGCCTGCAAGAGGGCTACTGGCATCTGGGGCAAGAAACACTGAGGAAAATGGCGTCGGCTGATGCTTTTATACCCGAAGACCAACAGAGATGACGTCGGGTGGAGTGCGACATCAGCCGAAGCCGGACCCGGACTTTGGAATCCGGCCGACTGCAGGGCTGCCTGACGACAGGACAACCCACTTGTTATGACTGCAGATGCTATCCAGTTCGGACATCTACATTTATGGTAGGTACAAAACTGTACTTTTCTAGTGATTTATCAGACACCATCCCTTTGGATGTCTCTACCCCAGCACGTGGTGCTGCTAGACCCCCTGCAGCCATGTCTATCAAGGCCTTTGCCAGGGCTAAAGCAGCCAAATCTGCTAAATCAGTGCCTATTAAACCTCACACAGGCCCACTTCTAGTTCACAGATGCTTACTCCGGCAGAAGATGTAATATCCTTAATTAGGGGATCCCAATCTCACCCAGACAGGGCCTCTCAGCCCCCAGAAAAGAGACCTAGGGCAGAGCCCCCCGAGCCAGTGTCCTCTGATGATTCTGCGGATGACTCAGGCATTACAGACCAGCCAGAAGATCCTTTTTCTACTTATGAAGACTCCGATGCTGAAGAATCCATTCCAGCTGCCTCTCCACCAGAGGAATTTTCCTTTGGGGAAACCTTACATGCCATGAGAGAACAATTCCAATGGCAGGGACAAGATTTCTCAGATTCAAGAAAAAGGCTTAGGACTTTTCTGCACTTACACAACATAGGCCCTTAGCTATACCTCCTGTTCTGCCTGTTGTGGATGATGCATTTAATGATGTCTGCACTGCTCCTGATTCTTTACCTCCAGCCCCTGCCAAACCTGATAGATTTTACAGGGTGCCAGACGCTCATCACCAGCTATACAAGGCCCCACTGGCAGACCCCGAAACTATTTCCCAGGGGCCTAAGGCAGTAGCCTCGACCACAGCAAAAAACCCTATTCCTTCTGAAAGGGAATCCAGGTCCTTAGAGAGATGGGGGAAAAAAGTTTACACCTCTGCTACTCTCTCAGCTAGAGCTTTAAACTGTCAGTTTCACATGATCCAATACCAAGAGTTTATGCTTGATCAGTTAACTAAAAACTGTCCTCTGATGAATCTTTAGATAAGAAATATGTATTAGAAATGGTGAATAACATCCAACAGGTTAGTAACCATTCCTTAAAATGTGGCTATGATGCACTGGAGGCTTCATTTAGATCAGCCATGACTGGCACAGTGATAAGAAGACATGCATGGTTGAAAGAACAGGTCTTACCGGATCATGTTAAAGCAAAGCTATTAGATGCTCCTATGGATAAGGCCAGTCTATTTGGTACACCTGCCCAGCAGGTAATGAAGAAAATGGAAGAAAAGGCAAAATCTGTACAAACAGTTAAAGATTTCTTACAGGTTCAGCCCCCAAGGTTTAGCAGGAACTGGACTGCCAAAAATTGGTCCTTTCCTGACTCCACAAGATCCCAAAGGGGCAGGAATAGACGCTCTAGAGGCAGAAATCAATCCAGAGGAGGTGCCTACAGAGGACGACAGTGGCAAGGCAATAACCGAGGCACAGTGACTTGGCTCTAACTCCGCCTACCAGGGAGCAAATAGCAGCACCATTAGGCGGAAAGTTAGCCTTATTTTCGAAAAATTGGCACTATATCACAAAAGACAAGTGGATTTTGCAAACCATAGACCAAGGCTACCGGTTCCACTTCCACACCTTACCAGTAAAAAGAGGAATGCCAAACCTGCCTCCAAATCAAAAAATAGAAGCTCTGCAGCAGATAACGGAATTAACAAAGATGAGAGCTGTGGAAAGAGTACCAATAACAGAACAGGGCAAAGGATTCTACTCCAGACTCTTCCTAGTACCAAGAAAAGAAAAGTTGGAGACCTATTCTCGACCTGTCCATCTTAAACACATACATCATTGTCCCAAAATTCAAAATGCTGACCCTACAGCAACTTCTTCCCATGCTGGGCAAGGAGTGTTGGCTGGTAACTCTAGATCTCAAGGAGGCATACCTGCACGTCCCCATTCGACCAAATTGCAGAAGATACCTCAGATTTCTTGCAGGATCAGAGCATTATCAATTCTCAGCATTGCCCTTTGGCTTATCTACTGCACCCAGAGTATTCACAAAATGCCTGGCATCAGTAATCGCTCACTGCAGAGTACAGGGAATCCAAATTTATCCATACCTGGACGACTGCCTGTTACAAGCGGACAACAAAAGCAAGCTGACAACAGATTTACAAAGGGTCATTTACTTGCTACAAGCCCTGGGATTACACAGTCAATTTACAAAAGTCAAGGCTGATACCATCCCAAACAAGAACATTCTTGGGCGCGGAATTGGACACAGTAAAACAAATGGCATTCCTAACTGCAGAAAAACAAAAATAACTCCCTCTTTACTTCTTGGCATTAACAAAGCAGAACAAACTAACAGCAAGAAAAGTTCTGCAGGCCTTGGGCTTCATGGCATCATGCATAATCTTGGTCCCACATGCCAGACTGCATATGAGAAAGCTACAGTGGTACCTAAAGAATTTATGGTCTCAACACAGGCACAGCTTAGAAGCAGAAATACCACTAATCCCATGCCTAAAACAGGAGTTCCTATGGTGGGCTCAAGCATGCCAGTCAAACCCAGGCTTACCCTTCCACAACTTTCGAAAGAGCCAAACCATCACAACGGACGCCTCAGACCTAGGATGGGGGGCGCACATGCTGGACAAATGCGTACAAGGATTGTGGACTCAGGACCAGCTGCACCTGCACATAAACCAAAAAGAAATGCTGGCAGTAAAACTGGCAATCCAAAAATTCAGACCATTCCTCAAAGAAGGCCATTTGATAAGGACAGACAACACCACAGTCATGTGGTACATCAACAAACAGGGAGGCACTCATTCATACCCCTATGCAGAATGACTTTGGACCTTTGGAATCTGGCTCTCAGCTACAACATCCAGTTACAGGCAATATTTGTACCGGGAAAAGAGAACACCCTAGCAGACATGTTAAGCAGAACCACCTCGGATGCTCACGAATGGATGCTACACCCAGACATCTTCAAGGCCATCACAAAGAAATGGGGAATGCCACAAATAGATCTATTCGCTTCCCCACTCAATCACCAGCTCAAAAAATTCTGCACAAGGACATTCCACCCACTTGCATGGAAGGTGGATTCTCTCCTTCAGCTGGAAAGGCCTGACAGCATATGCATTTCCACCTCTTCCCTTGATACACAAGGTACTACTGAAAATCAAAGAGGAACGTCCAAGGATAATCCTGATAGCTCCGAACTGGCCAAGACAACACTGGTACCCATTGCTGAGAAGCATGTCTCGGGAGAAAATGTGGTCAATACCCCTGATGCCTTTGATGTTAACTCAGAACAACTACAACATCATGCATCCAAACCTAAAAACCTTGCAACTGACTGCCTGGAACATCACATAGCAGCAACTAACCCAGATCTTTCCCAAAGGGTTAAAGACATTATCCTTGAAGCCCGCAGACCTTCAACAAGAAGGAACTATGCAGGAAAATGGAAAAGGTTTGTCATTTGGAGTACTGAAAGAGGAAAAGATGTGTCGAACATAGATATTGCTAACATTCTGGAGTACTTGGCAGAGCTTCTACATACAGGCCTGTCCTATTCCTCCATCAAGATACATGCATCCGCTATTTCAGCAGAATACAGCTTTGATCCACCTGTCTTTTCACATCCTCTACTCAGGCAGTTCCTCAGAGGGATCAAGAATGTAAAACCTCCTAGGAAACCACCATTACCAGCATGGGACTTGAACTTTGTGCTAGAAAAGTTGACACTTCCTCCGTTTGAACCAGCAGCAACAGCAGATCTACAACACCTGTCATGGAAAACTGCTTTCCTACTGGCAATTACCTCAGCAAGGAGGGTTTCGGAACTACAGGCCTTAATGGCAGTGCAACCCTTCCTAATCTTCCATCAAGATAGGGTGTCCATGAGAACTAATCCTACATTTATGCCTAAGGTGGTATCCAGAGTGTCTTTAAACCAGGCAATCCACCTACCTACCTTCTTTCCCAATCCACAAAACAGAGGGGAAAGAATGCTGCATACCTTGGATGTACATAGACAGTTACGCTACTACCTGGACAGAACCAAAAGTAACAGAAAAACTGACCAGCTTTTTGTAGCCTATGCAACAGGAAGGGAAGGAAAAGCAATTTCCAAACAGACAATCTCCAAATAGATAGGAAATTGCATAAGATTTTGTTACTCCTACCATGGAAAACCAATTCCACAGAACATAACGCCTCATTCTACAAGGGCTACAGCCACTACCACAGCTTTCTTACGAGGAGTGGCAACCAAGGACATTATTGAGGCGGCTACTTGGACCTCCGTGCATACATTTGCCAAGCATTATAATTTACCTCTATATTCTAGATCCCGAGCAGGGTTTGCCACTGCTGTACTGCAAGGGATCCTAACCACACCATAATTTTCTTCCTCCTCCCTAGTTGGCTATGGTATTCTACCCATTTGTTATGACTGCAGATGCATCCATGAAGGACATAGTACAGTTTTGTACCTACCATAAATGTAGATGTCCGAACTGGATAGCATCTGCAGTCAGGATTACCCTCCCTCCTTCCCCTCTGTGGTACTCCTAGGGTATTTACCCTCCTAATAGCTAGCTGGGGGGGGGGGAGTCTCTTATGGTGTATTTGTTTGTATATATGTACATACATGCTTATTTTTTGTGTTTGCCTTCTACCTTTTTGGAAACATTGGCATTTATCCAAAATTTAGCCTTCCGAGAGGGCAACTGGCATCTGGGGCAAGAAACACTGAGGAAAATGGCGTCGGCTGATGCCTTTATACCCGAAGACCAGCAGAGATGACGTCGGGTGAAGTGCGACATCAGCCGAAGCCGGACCCAGACTTTGGAATCCGGCCGACCGAAGGGCTGCCTGATGACAGGACAACCCATTTGTTATGACTGCAGATGCTATCCAGTTCGGACATCTACATTTATGGTAGGTACAAAACTGTACTTTGTGTACACTTACCATAAATGTAGATGTTAGAGTGTATTCACTGTTGCAGTCCAGGTTACCCACCATCCCCCATATCTTTGCTGGAACTTATCTGCACTTTTCTAAATCTATACAACCTATGGGGTGTACTTGCTTGTAGATGATGGTATTATATGTTTTGGTGCATGCATTTTTATTGGCATATTTTTAGCCTACCCTTTTGGGGGCACCTGACATCTGGGGCAAGAAAAACTGAAGAAAATGGCGTCTGCTGCAACTTCTATACCCCTGGCGCACTGACGTCAAGGAAGAGGCGACAGCAACTGAGGCCAGACCTAGACTTTGGAATTCAGGCCGACTGAGGGTAGCCTGTCAGCAGGATAACCCAAGTGTAATGACTGCAACAGTGAAAGCAGTCAACATCTACAGTTATGGTAAGTGTACACAACTGTACTTTCCATCAATCACAGCAAGTCATTCAAGTCCAGAAGCAGCAAAGCAGCCCCAGACCACCACACTACCACCACTATGTTTGACTGTTAGCATGATCTTTTTCTGAAATGCTGTTACTTTTATGCCATATGTAACAGGAAACACACTTCCTAAAAAGTTTAGCTTTTGTTTCCTCAGTCCACAGAATGTTTTCCCAAAAGCCTTGGGCATCATCAAGATGTTTTTTGGCAAAAGTGAGACGAGCCTTTGTTCGTTTTGGTCAGCAGTGGTTTTCACCTTGGAACTCTGCCATGCATGCCATTTTTGCCCAATCCCTTTCTTATGGTTGAGTCATGAACACTGACCCATGAACACTGACCTTAACTGAGGCAAGTGAGGCCTGCAGTTTTTTAGATGATCGGTTCTTTTGTGATGTGTTGGATGAGCCGTCTCTGTGCTGCTGGGGTAATTTTTGTAGGCCGGCCACTCCTGGGAAGGTTCACCACTGTTCCATGTTTTCTCCATCCATGGATAATGGTGCTCTCTGTGGGTTGCTGGAGTTCCAAAGCTTTAGAAATGCCTTTGTAACCTTTTCCAGGCTGATAGATAGATATCAATTACTTTTGTTTCTCATCGGTATTTCTTTAGATCGCGGCATGATTTCTTCCTTTTTGGCATCTTTTGGCCTACTTAACTTTGACAGGTTCTGTTTAAGTGATCTCTTGATTCAACAGGTCTGGCAGTAATCAGGCCTGGGTGTGGCTAGTGAAGTTGAACTCTGCTTTCCCAAAAATGTGATTTAACCACAGTTACTTCATGATTTAACAAGGGGGGCAATTACTTTTTCACATAGGGCCATGTAGGTTTGGATAGTTTGTTTTCCGTAATAAATAAAATCATCACTTAAAAACTGCATTTTGTGTTTACCTGTGTTATCTTTGTCTAATATTTAAATTTGTTTGATCTGAAACATAAACATGCAAAAAAATACGAAGTCAGGAGGGGGTAAGTACTTTTTCATTCCACTGTAACTTTCTCCATCTCACTTCAAACATTTTCTGTCTGCCTGAGGAACAATTCTTTGAAGTCTGCTTGAGGTATAAAAATAACTATGCAAACACTTCCAAGCAAAGTTGTTTTTCTAGTCTTTTCCCAGTCTTTTCTAACCTCCTCTGATTCTTGTAGTTATCATGCAAAACCTTGTATGGAGTAATTATCCCTTTATTATCAGCTGCTTCTATTCTAGATTCAATTAAACACTATCAGAGCAGGTCTTTCACTTATGATTCCCCTATTCCTTTCTCCTTGCCTGTACTCTTGAAATCAAGCCCTTTTAGGAAAGGGGTATCTAGTCTGCAATCCAAATGTTTTCTTGGCCTCATCCCACTCTATTTCCTGACTGGCTTATTTGCTCCCAGTATCTTGGGTCATTTGCCAGTTTTCTCCAGCAAATTCCAGCCCCTCCATTGTCTGTTTTATGTATCCCTACTTGCAGTTGTCCCTGTTGGCAAAATATCCTTTCTCCATTTCATATTGGTTTAGTTCTCAAATTACTTTCTGCTGCTTTGTGAGTATAATACTATGTATGGTTGTTCTCCTTAAGGGTCGGCATCTAAAGTCCCACACTCTCTTACATTTCCCTCTTGCTTCATCATCATTCCTTTCCACTTCAAATTGTATCCTTCTGCTTGTGCTGTATATGAGCCTTAACTGTGGAGATATAAAACCTCCTTTCAAATCAGGTAAACCTAAGCCATCTTTTTCTTTTGGAAGGATCGACTTAACTCTTGCCCTCTTTCCCTCCCAGATAAATTCTTTCAATTCTTATATTGTCCACAGCTTCTCCTCAGGTTAATAAAAGTATGCCTGACCCATATACAAGACTAAAGGGACTAAAAACATTTTCACCGCTTGTATCTTACTATCTATATCCATAAGAATTTACAGTTTCTCAGTTTTGTATTATCTTCCCACATATCCTTAGCTGCCATAACTGAAGCATTTTTAATCCATGCTCCTAAATACTTCACCTTATGTCCCCTTAAATAAGGGTATTGCTGAACCAATTCCTATGTAGGTACATTATTTATGGCTATAGCCTTTTTTTGTCTTCATTAATTTTATATCCTGAAAAGACTTGAAAGTCTCTGAATGTTCCCCAACACTGAGATGCCCTTTTCTGGATTTATCAGGTACAAAATCTCTGCAAACTTTTCTTGATTACCATGTCTTTTATATACTTGTATTTCTGAGACTCTTTTTTTTCTTTGCAGATGGCTCTAAATATAAAGTAAAGAAACAGAGAAAGAGGGCACCCCTGCCTTGGTACCTGTTGTTCAAACGCAGCTTATCAGGCAGGAGTCCTCACGCTTTAATTATTCTCTCTGATCCTTCATATCTAATTAATCTTATTGTATCAAGGAATGCAAATGCTTCCAACTCATAAAATCTCAGTTTACTCTGTCTTATGCTTTCTCCGCATCAAGACCCACCAACAACAGATGTATTTTCTTACATTCTGCTTCCCTCTGGCTCGATTGATTCTTCTGTGTTGGTGAAAATCGCTCTGTTTTGTCATGTCAATATTGTTGAAAAAAATCCTTCACAGCAGAGCCAGTAGCTCAAAGTCCTTTACTGACCACTAGAAGAGCTTCTGTTTTTTGTCCAAGAGATATCCTTTTGGGAGAGCAGCCTTCAAGTTAAAAAAAAAAAAAAAAAAAAAAAAAAACAAAACCTGCAAGGCAAAATGCCCCAGTAGAAGGGATAAATTTAAAGCTTTCCTGATAAAGGATTCACAGGCAGTGTGTAAAGCCGTAGTGACCCCATTAGTCCTAGAGGGGCATGAGAGTGCCAACCCCAGTTAGATGTAGTGGTAACGGCTCCTGCTTGTCACGCTTGCCCAGCTGTCCTTGCTGCTTTGGCAGCTGATAGGGCACCAGCTTTGCTGTCATTTTCAGCTCTCTGACGTTTTCTGCTGTCACAACTAGATGCCATTTGTGTGGCAACTGCACAGGGCAGCTAGGGTGCATACAGCTGAGGAATGCTCCCCTGTTTTTTATTCGGTGACCCATATTCCCAGTGTAGAATACTATTGACAGTTGGGGGGGAGACTAAACCAGCTGAGCTTACCACTCTTTTCTGTTTGGCACAATTGTTTGCTTTAGAGAAGTGCACAGCACTCAACACTACAGTTGGCATGCATTGTCACTGTTTGACAGAAGGTGAGTCTCCCCCTCCCCACCCTGCTGTTATTCATTCTCCCAAAATTAAAAGGAGGCTTTCCCCTTTCACCCAGTTTATAGAACTGTGAGGTTGAGGACCAAGATTTTTATGTTTGTGCTCATTTTTACCATCTTCCCAGTGACGAAGCCGAGTGCTTGACTTGCTTTGGAAAAAAGTGCATGCACTTGCCAGCTCCATTCGAGTAGAGTAAAGCCTTAACCATGGCTTAGGCTTCCTGAGTTCAGTTAGTATGAGCCTGACCCAGCTGGCAGGGCAGGATGGACGTACCTGTCTTGAGGGAAGGGCAAACCAGGGCTGGCTATGCTGTACCACAGTCCATGGGGGGGATTTACCAATGTGAGACTCTAGCAGTTGTTGGGTTTACTTATCCAGTCTCCGATGGCACCTTTTATCAAGGTGTGTGGAAGTGTGCACTTACAAAGTGAAGGTAGTGTGGGCCTCTGGGGTGATGCAGACCACATGTGTGCAAGTATGTGCTCATGAATATACACTGGTGGGGTTAGTTTATATGTTCCTGCTTCAGGATATAGCTAGGGGCATAAAGCATCCTCATGGCTACCTGAATGATGGCCCCTTCAAAAATCTGTCACCCTGTTCCCAAATGAAATTCCTGAGAAGTTGTACAAATGGGCCATGTTCAGTTTTGGGGGAAGTCTAATAGCTGGTACACATGAGGACAAAAATTACATAGATAACAAAGGAAGTATATACTCTAGAAACACCAGCCGTCACCATCCTGAATGTTATGAACCATGTACTGAAGTGTCTGGAGCAGCAACTCCTGTACAGTTGGGGAGTGCAGGATGAAACCACCAAGGAAATTGATTAGGCCTACAATGTGGGAATGATGCTGTGGATGTAACTTCCAAGGCTGTTACAACAGGTCCGTCACCTGTAGAATTTGTTTTCTAGGTGGCTTCCTCTCAACTGCCTTTTGACCATGAAGTCTCCTCTGTATTGAACTGAAACCCATTCTTTTCTTAACATTAGGGAGTCTGTGCTGTCAGTGGTATCTTGGCATTGAGCGCATTATTTGTGCTAGTGTCTACCTCTGCTGCTAGGTAGCCTACTGATATCAGAGCAGTGACCCTGTGCCATTCCCCTGCAAGTGCATGCTGCCTCTTTCACTCTCTAGTAAGGGCTAACACCAGGCAGTGACCTGATTAACTAAGCCAGTACGTAAGTTGCCCACTGCAGTGCTACCCCCCCTTGTTGTGGCTGCACTCACCCCTCTAGAATGGGCATGCCCATTGCCCTTCCCACAGCAGTCACGTGATGAACTGCTGATGGCACTGTGGTTGTCTGGGTCATAGTCCGGGCTTTATTCCATTTCACTACCAACACTGGTACTTGGATATATTTTTGGAGGAGAACTGCGTCGCCATTTGAGGATGTGAAAGTGCTGCTCTTTTAATGCCTGTTGTAAGGAATTGCTTCTTGGACCACTGTCTTAGAGTGTGCAGTAAGTAACTGTTGCTGGGTCTCCCATCCTTGGGTAAGGGAGGCAGTCCTGTAACTGCTTCACAGGACTGTATTGGGGGGGGACACCAGCTTGACATTATCATGTAGGTGGTAATAGCATCTTATGCACATGTGCAGAACCAGGCATATACATAAAGGTGTGCATGACTGTGGTGATGCAAGTGCATATATCTGTCACTTTGGGAGAGGTTAGGCCATAGTACTAAAGCAACTCTTAACTCTGCATCATTATGTGGCCTTGTGGATAGGATAGCACTGGGGTCCAATTGGAATGCTGTGTAATCTGTCAGTGTTTGGCTTTGATATCCATGGTCTGAACGTTTAAATTACCAGGACAAGAATGCTTACCTGTCCTTTATCAGAGCAGACAGATAAGGCAGGGCACAAACAATCTCTGTGGCTGTTTAAATGATGGCTTCCTCTGATCCTTCGTTCATCCAGCTGATTGTCACCTAATAGGCTTAAGACTTATGGGGGCCTGATGTCTCTGAGGCAGATCTGTCTGTCTATAATTTGCTTACTGTGTATTGTTTAATTTACTTATTACACCAGAAAAATTGTAGTTATAGAAAACACTTGAATTTATTTTCTTTAATAATGGAGGAGAAGTTCTGTCTAACTCTTTTAGTCATTGCTCTCCCATGGCATTTTATTCTTTTAAGGATAGTAAATCCTTACAATGGACTCTTGGAGCGCACAGTACTACAGATGAGCAATGTCACCTTCGTTTAGAAATGCCTTCGGCATAAGATAGTTTGCAAGCTTGCCACGTGGACTTTTGCCCAATTCAGTCATTACAAGCTGGAGACTGTCTAAAAACAGGGTAGGACAGGATTTGGCATGCTGTGCTGCCAGGGATTTTGTGACTGTATATTGTTGAGGGGTAATGCCCACATGTTGCAATAATTTTATATTTACTGTCCCTGAAGACAGATGTAGTGTTAGGTACTTCTAACATTGTATGTTTAAGGAGTGGTCACTGTAATGTTGTCATTTCCTACTCTGAAGGAACTATTTATGTGCATTGGTTATATTGTTGCTGCAGGTGGGAAAAGTTCAATCTGAGGTAGTTTACTTCATTTGCTCTTCAACCTGTGGGTCCTCTGATCCTTACTGAATCCAACACGGCCACATTTGCCAGCTACAGCTCCGAGCTCCATGATCCTCCCCTTACCCATAACTCCAGTTTCCCTTCTCTCTTCAGATCTCATTTGCCACCTGAGAGGCAGCAGCGTGGCCTGAGGTCCATTGTGGTAGTGTTGCAGTTGGTGTAAAAATGTAACTTTTGATACCTTTATAACTGTCCTTTTCACTCCTAAACTTTTCTATACCTTCACGGGGTTCTTTGTAGTTTGTTTCTTGTAGGCTTTTCTATTCCCCTCCTCTTTTCTCTTTCCTAGTGGTAGTGTGTGTTTGCTTTGAACAGGCTAAGGAATGGCAGACGCTCCAAAGCCTGGTTTCAAAAGATGCACAGACTGTGGCCATAGGCTTTCCCCTGTGGATGGCCACACTCTGTGTGTGGTTTGTTTGAGGGTGGCTCACCTCCAGTCCCCCTGTCCTGTTTGCGCTGGGTTTAACCCTAGAGCTCTTAAGTAAAGGCAGGACAAACTGATTGTCAAGGGCCTTTTCCCCTTAACTGCTGGGACGGATGTCCCACCTTCCCTTGCTAAGAAAGCAGCGGCTGCTGCCTTGTCTTCCTTTTCCTCGGCCTCTGGGACTCACCCTCCCGCCAAGAGACCCGGGGAAGGAGATAAGGTCAAGAAGGACTGGCCTCGCAAGCACTCCCCTGACCGTTCGTCGGAGGCCGGCCCCCTGCCGAAGACTAAGCCTGATGTTCTTTGTCTTTCACTGTTGCAGTCATTACATTTGGGTAATCTGCTTGCAAGTTGCCCTCAGTCTGCCTGATTAACAAAGTCTTGGGTCCTGCGTCGGTTGCTGTCCCTTCTATGACGTCAGGTCGTCAGGGGTATAAAACATGCAGCCGACACCATTACATCAGTCTTTCTTGTCGTGCAGTGCTAGAAGCAGTTCCCAAGTGCCGGTCGACTGACTTCTGAAATTTTCGTTTTTGAGTTTCAGAACCGAAGTCTTCAACTAAAAGCTAAGTACCCCATTAGGGAAACTTTTTCTTGCTCCTTCCTGATGTCAGTAAAAGTTAATTGCATTACTTATGGAAAGCAAATACCTCAAAGATTTTCATTTGTACTGTATTCCTTGCCTAGGCCCAGACCACGACATACCTTGTTGTTGGTTTTGTGCTTTATTTAATCAGTGCACTACCAGCCGTCTGTATATTTTTGCCTCTAAATATTTCGGTTCACGGTTTAATTATCCAGAAATGTCGTTGGTTAGCCATCTGACTACCAGAATTCCGAAAAAACGCAAAAGATAGACAGGCTGCCGAGGTCCAAAACTGCCGACGACGCTTCTCCTAAGCCAGTCGCCAGTTCGCTGGTACTCAGTGAGGCACTTTCGCAGCCCCTGATACCCGCTACTTCTGATTCGCAGGCCTCTACAGAGACCCATTCGGAGTCTGGTATGCCGTGCGATATTTCAACTATAAAACCCGAGGATGTCTCTAGCTTGGATGGGTCTGGAGCCGCTGTGCAGGCACCGGCTTCTGATGGTGTATTCAGGTCTAAGGACTTTCATATTAAATCGACGCCTCCTTCATTAATAAGGCCTAAATCTTGATCCATGTCTAAAAAACCGACGCCAAGACCACATGCTCAGGCCTCTATGCTTAAACAAAAATGATAAAAATGGCTGAAGATCTAATAACTCTAATCTGAGGTAGTCAACCCCCCCCACCCTCTAAGAGGCCTAGGGCTGAGCTTGATTATGAATCTTCGGATAAGGATTCTGTTTTTTTCTGACTCTTCTGTTGACCTGGATTTGTCCTTTCCTACTTATGAGGATTTTGATGCAGAGGACTCTATTCCCTCTGCTTCCCCTCCTGAGGATTTTTCTTTTGGGAAACCTTACATACTCTGAAGGAGCATTTTCACTGCGAGCCAGGAATTTTCTGATTCAAAAAAGAGGCTTAGGGATTTCAGTTTCCTACCTCAGCATAAGCCTTTGGCTATTCCTCCAGTACTAGACATTGTTGATGCTTTCTCAGAATCCAGTTTGGCTCCTGATTCCCTGCCTCCTGCTCCCAGTAAACCAGACTGATACTACAGGGTCCCTGAGTCCCGCAAGTTCCTTTTCAAAAATGCTATTGCAGATCCAGAGACCATTTCACAGGGGCCCAAGGGGCATTAAGGCTTCTACTGCTAAAAATCCTACCCCTTCTGATAGAGACTCCAGGGTGCTGGATAGATGGGGTAAAAAGGTTTATACTTCAGCAACCTTGGCAATTAGAGCTTTAAACTGCCAATTTCATGTGTTAAAATATCAGCAACATATTATTGGACTACTTAAACAGAAAATGATGTTGATTCCTTACTCTGTGGAAAATAGACTTACAGGATTTAATGCATTCTGCTGAACAAGTTGGAAAACATACATTGCAATGTGGTTTTGATTCTTTAGATGCCTCTTGCAGGGCTACTGTTACTGGGTCTGTGCTCAGAAGGCATGCTTGGCTTAAGGAGCAATCTTTGCCTGATCATGTTAAAGCTAAATTGTTGGATGCTCCTTTAAATTAGGACCGCCTGTTTGGCAACAAGGCTGTGGAAGTTCTTAAAAAGATGGAAGGTAAAGCTAAATCCTATGCAAACTGTTAAGTTTTTTTTACAAGTTCAGCCTCCTAGATTTAGTAGACACTGGCCTTCTAAGAATTGGTCCTTTCTAGCCCCTTCCAGATCTTCTCAAGCCAAACCCAGACACAGCAAAAACCCCAGGTTTCAGTCCCAGGGGACACCCAGAACTAAGCATTGGGGGGGGGGGGGGCAGCGGCGGCGGCGGCGGCTCCACTTCCAAATCTTGGAATAATAAGACTTCCCCCATGGTAAACTGTCTCAATGACTTCCTTTTAAAATTTCCAAGCACTTAACTGACTGCCCCTTTGGGGGGAAAGATTGCTCTTCATGCAAAGAATTGGGAACGCATCACCCAGCACAAATGGATTTTAAATATAGTGTCCCAGGGATGCAGATTTCACTTGCACACGTTGCCAACACCAAGCGGGTGGCTGGACCTACCCCCAAATCAATGGGCAGAGGCCCAAAAACCAGTACTTTCTCTCTCTCTTAAGCATGGGGGTTATTCAGCTGGCACCAGAAGAGGAAATGGGACAAGGTTTTTACTTGAGACTTTTCCTGGTACCCAGAAAAGACAATTCATGGCATCCTATCCTGGACCTGTCTTCTCTAAACACCTTTCTGGAGATTCCAAAATTCAAGATGCTGACTCTTCAATTACTTCCTATGCTAGGCAAAGACACCTGGTTGGCAACACTAGATCTAACAGAAGCATACCTGCACATCCCAATCGGGGAATCTTGCAAAAAATACCTACGCTTCAGAGCAGGCTGCACGTACTATCAGTTCTCTGCTCTGCCCTTTGGCTTATCTACTGCGCCCAGGGTATTCACAAAGTGCCTAGCTCCAGTGATTGCATTTTGCAGGCAAAGAAGTATTCAAATATACCCATATCTGAACAATTGTCTAATTCGTGCAGAAAGCCAGGACATACTTTTGAATCATCTGGTGTTTGTAAAAAGGGTTCTAACTTGTCTGGGGTACACCATAAACGATAAATCACAACTGGTACCCTGTCAACAAATTACATTCCTGGGAGCAAGCTTGAATACAACTTCCCAGATGGCTTACCTCACGTCAGAAAAGCAAACTCATTTGACAACCTGCTTCAAACAAGTGACCACAAAAACCCTGCTATCTGCAAGACAAATACTGCAAGCCTTTGTGTTCATGGCCTCCTCCATTCTTCTAATTCCATATGCAAGACTGCATATGAGGAAACTGCAATGGTACCTAAAAAGCCTATGGTGTCAACATTCTCAGGATCTAGAAGCAATGATTCCTATCATACCTTGCCTACGTCTAGAGTTCCTTTGTTGGGCAGAGACCTGCCACCAAAACAAGGGACTGCCTTTCATACCATCCCCTGCTGCCCAAACCCTAACAACATATGCATCAGACTATGCATGGGGGGCTCACCTGGCAGGGAAGTGCATTCAAGGCAAATGGAACCCAAGTCAAATGCACCTGCATGTCAATCAAAAAGAAATGTTAGCTGTACAAAATACAAGGACTACATTCTTCCAGGACAACTAAAGGTAAAGACAGACAACACCATGGTTATGTGATACATAAACAAGCAGGGGGGTACACATTCTTACCCCCTCTGCAGACTAGCCATGGCATTGTAGAACACGGCCTTGAGGCTACCAAGTGCACCTGCAAGCTCAGTTCCTGTCAGGAAAGTTAAATACACTGGCAGACGGACTAAGCAGAAACCTTATGGACCCACACAAGTGGAAACTGGAAAGTGGATGCTATGTCCTTCAGCTGGAAAAACCTATCAGTCTATGCCTTCCCCCCGCTGCCTCTGCTCTCCAAAGTACTACTAAATATCAAACAGGACAAACCAAGGATGATTTTGATTGCTCCAGACTGGCAGCGCCAACACCTGTACCCCCTCCTGCTCAGTGTGACGGTTGCCTCCATGGCACCTGCCACAGACTCGTTCCCTACTGTCTCAGCAGGAGAACCAGATTCTGTACCCTCAGCTTCCAACACTGAACTTTGCAGCCTGGCTAATTACTTAAATTCTAACTTACCATCCCTTAGCAAACCTGTGATGGATGTCATCTTGGAGGCAAGGAGGCCTAGTACTAGAAAATCTTATGCTGAAAAATGGAAAAGATTCTGTGCCTGGAACCAATCTCAGTGGATGAGCACAGCAGTGCCCAATTACCTCAGATTTTACAATACTTAACTGAGATGCTTCACAAGGGCCTGTCTTTTTCCTCTCTTAAAATCCACGCCTCCGCCATTTCAGTTCATTATAACACAGAACCTTCCCTCTTCTCTCATCCACTGATCAAGCAGTACCTCAGAGGGGCCAAAAATTTGAGACCACCTAGGAGAGCTCCAACCCCAGCCTGGGACCTTAACTTTGTATTGGAGAAACTCACTGTCCCTCCTTTCGAGCCAGCTGCTACTGCATGCTTAAATTTTTTTCTTTGGAAACGGCTTTCTTTTTAGAAATCACTTCACTAGAAGGGTATCTGAATTACAGGCCCTTATGGCATTGGAGCCTTTCATCATCTTTCATGCGGACAAGGTATCACTCAGGACCAATCCATCTTTCATGCCCAAGGTGGTATCCAGTGTAGCTCTAAATCAGTCTATTCATTTGCCAACCTTATTTCCCAATCCTCAGAGCAAAGGGGAACGGATTCTGCATTCCTTGGATGTGCACGGACAACTTAGATTTTACTTGGACAGGACTAAACCTCAAAGAAAATCTGAACAACTGCTGATGGCGTTTGCTGCAGGGGCAGAGTGGAAGGCTATTTCAAAACAAACGGATAAGCCATTGCATTCATTTCTGCTACAAACACCATGGAAAACCTATCCTCCAGGGGATCAGACCTCGCTCCGCCAGGGCTGCATCTACTTCTACAGCCTATCTCAGAGGCATTCCTACCAGGGACTTCCTAGAAGCTGGAGTTTAAGCTTTACCATTTGCCAGTTTTCTCTAAATCCAGAGCTGGCTTTGCCACTGCAATCTTGCAGGGCCTTATAGCTGCTCCTAATGCTATCTAAACTCCTCCTCCCAACCATAGCTTTGGGAATCTACCCAAATGTAATGACTGCAACAGTGAAACAGTAAGAACATAGTACAGTTGTGTACACTTACCATAAATGTAGATGTTCAAGTGTATTCACTGTTGCAGTCCTGGTTACCCTCCCTCCCTCCAGCCCCCTAACTTCTTTTGGCTATACCTCTACTTTCCTTTACTATACTTAAAAGTCTTTTTGGTGCATTTGCTTTCTTGTTGGAGGTATACCTTTGTTTTTTTTGTTCAATTGCTCCCCATTAGGGGGGGCACCTTACATCTGGGGCAAGAAAAACTGATGTAATGGCGTCTGCTGCATGTTTTATATACCCCTGACAACCTGATGTCATGCAAGAAGGGACAGCAACCGACGCAGGACCCAAGACTTTGTTAATCAGGCTGACTGAGGGCAACCTGCAAGCAGATTACACAAATGTAATGACTGCAACTGTAGATACACTCAAACATCTACATTTATGGTAAGTGTACACAATTGTAGATGTTATGTAGTCCTATCTCACCTACATTCTTCACCTGTGGGTTCGGAGACGAATATCGGCTCCGACTCTGTCTATTTACTAGCTCGAAAGTCTTTGATTGGCTGGGCTAAGATGGTATCCCACAATACACTGCTCCACATCCCCAGATCTCATTTGCCGCTTGTAGAGCTTGGACGTGGTCTCGACTTGGCTGTGGCGAAGTATTGCTAAAACCTTTTTCCTGTGAAAAATTTTGCTGATTGTAGTTATCCAAATAGAGCTTTTTCATAGCTTTTGTTGCTGCGATATTGTTTTGTGAGTTGTGTTTTTGTGTGTTGTGGTATCCCTAACTTCCCTCTGGCTAGGCCCGTTTCAGTTAAAGGACCTAGTCCTCCATTGCGGTGTTTGTCTGGCTTTTGTTTTGGTGCGTTGTAGTTCAAGTGGAGAACCGTTTTAGAGGATGTCCTTCAAGGATGCATCTGCAGTCATCACAATGGGTTGTCCTGCCTCAGGCATCCTTCGGTCGGCCGGATTCCAAAGTCTGGGTCCGGCGTCGGCTGATGTCGCCCTTTCCCAGACGTCAGAGCGCCTGGGGTATAAAAGCGTCAGCCGACGCCATCTTCCCCAGTCTTTCTTGCCGCGTGGTGCCCGAAGCAGAAGTAGTTCGCAAGTGCCGGTCGGCCAGCTCCTGTAATTCAGCTACCAAAGACTTCAAAAGCTAAGTACCCCGTTGGGGACTCTTTCTTGCCTCAGCCGATGTCAGTTAAAATTAATAATTGCTTAACTTGTGGGAAACAATACCTCATAAGGATTTCCACTCTTACTGCCTCCCCTGCCTAGGCCCAGACCACGACGTCTCTGCCTGTTCAGCCTGTGCTTCCTTCAACCGACGCACTCTTAGACGTCGGGCGGAGTTTGCAGAGGAATTTTTTGGGGCTAGTTTTGCTTACAATATGCCGTCGGCGACTCCGACTTCCCATTTAATTAAGAAACGGAAGGACAAGGACCGACACGCGGGCCGCGGTTTCGGCTGAAACCACAGCCAGGCCAACAGCGAGTGTCTCTGTCTCGGCTGAAACAGAGTCCTTGGTACTTCCATCCACCGAAACCGCTCAACCGACAACCTCGGCCCCGGAGGCCCCTGCTGAGTCAGTTATTGAATTTCCTTCAGAAACTGGTGTTTTGGAAACTTCTGACACCATTCCTCTAGACAAAACTACACCAGCACGTGGTGCAGCCAGGCCTCCTGCATCCATGTCCATAAAGGCATTCACCAGGGCTAAAGCTGCTAAACGCACAAAAACTATGCCTCCCAGGGTTATTCCTCAGGGACCCACTACAGGTTCACAGATTCTAAGTTTAACAGAGGACCTAATTTCCTTAATTAGGGGCTCTCAGCCCCATCCGGACCGGGGCTCTCAACCTCCTCCAGACAAAAGGCCCAGGGTTGAGCCCTCTGATCCCCACTCCTCAGAGGAGGCCTCTGATGGCTCTGCTCTCTCGGACTACCAGGAGGAGGCCTTTTCGGCCTACGAGGATTCTGATGCAGAGGAATCTATCCCCTCAGCCTCCCCTCCTGAAGAACTTTCCTTCGGGGAGACCCTGCACACTATGAGAGAGCATTTCAAATGGCAGGGCCAGGAATTCACTGATTCCAGGAAGAGATTAAGAACTTTTCTGCATTTACCTCAGCATAGACCTTTGGCTATTCCTCCTGTTTTGAATGTCATTGATGATGTATACTCTGAGTCTAGCATAACCCCTGACACTCTTCCTCCGGCCCCTGTCAAATCCGATAGGTACTACAGGGTCCCGGACTCGCATCACTTTCTTTACAAAGCCCACTCTGCTGATCCAGAAACTATTTCCCAGGGCCCTAAAGGGGTTGCAGCTGCCACTGCTAAAAATCAACTCCCCTCTGAAAGGGAGTCCAGGGCTTTAGAGAGATGGGGTAAAAAAGTGCATACTTCAGCTACTCTTTCTATGAGGGCATTAAATTGTCAATTTCATATGATACTGTACCAAGAGTATTTGTTAGATGAATTGCATAAGAAACTGTCTTCACCTGAACCCCTAGATCGCAAATCACTTCAGGATCTGGTACATAACTCCCAGCAGGTTAGCAACCATTTCTTGCAGTGTGGTTATGATGCATTGGAAGCTTCATGTAGGTCAGCTATGACTGGTGCAGTCATATGTAGGCATGCTTGGCTGAAGGAACAATCTCTGCCAGACCATGTTAAAGCTAAGCATGTCCTTCAAGAATGCAACTGCAGTCCTGACATATGGGCTGTCCTGCCTCAGGCAGCCCTTCGGTCGGCCGGATTCCAAAGTCTGGGTCCGGCGTCGGCTGATGTCGCCTCCTCCCCGACGTCAGAGCGGCTGGGGTATAAAGGCATCAGCAGACGCCATCTTCTTCAGTCTTTCTTGCCATGCGGTGCCCGAAGCAGAAGCAGTTCGCAAGTGCCGGTCGGTCAGCTCCTGTGTTTTCAGTTACCGAAGTCATCTAAAAAGCCAAGTACCCCGTTGGGGAACATTTTTTCTTGCCTCAGCCGATGTCAGAACAAATTGAGAAAGTTAATTGCTTGTCTTGTGGTAAACAAATACCTCATAAGGACTTCCATTCTTACTGCCTCCCTTGCCTGGCCCCAGACCACGACGTCTCGGCCTGTGCTTGCTTTAATAAGCGCACTCTCAGGCACCGGGCAGAATTTGCCGAGAACTTTTTTGGCGAATCCTACGCTTACATCATGCCGTCGGAACAACCGACAGCACAAACTACCAAAAAACGTAAGGACCGGGACCGACACCCTCGGCCCGCGTCTTCCACCGATACTACTCCTAAGCCCTCCGCGAGTGCTTCGGTCCCTTCGGAAGCGATTATTCAACCGCTCCAGGCCGACGACACCGCATTAACACGCTCTTCGGTCTCTGAGACTACACCGGTGCCAGTTGTTGACTTTCCTCCAGAAACTGAAGATGTTCTTCATCCCACATTGCTGCAGTCCTTACACTTGGGTAGTCCGCTGTCCTCGGTCGGCCCGAATATCAAAGTATAAGGCTGACGTCGGTCAAGGCACATTTGACTGACATCAGGACGTCAGGGTACAAATGCGCATGACCGACGTCATATCCTCAGTCTTTTTTGCCGCATGGTCCAATGCAGAAGCAGCATTGCAAGTGCCGGTTGGCGTTCTGAGATTTTTCGATTTCGAAGTTTCAGACCGAGTTCAAAGTTGGCTAAGTACCCCGTTGGGGAATATTTTCGTTTTTTCTTGCCTCTGTGATTTACCGGATGTCAGAAAAAGTCAATAATTGCATTTCTTGTGGGAAACAGATACCGCATAGAGATTATCATACTTTGTGTATTCCTTGCTTAGGGCCTGAGCACGACGTTGTTGGCTGTCGCTCTTGTGCTAGATTTAATAAACGCACTATAAAAAGAAGGTTGGATTGTGCAAGGTTAGTCTTTGGGAAGCGGTGTAATTATAAAATGCCGTCGGATGCTCCGACGCCCGCTTCTTCAAAGAAGCGCAAAGACAAGACAGTTAAGCCCAGGCTGGAAGAACCGTCTGTACCGGACGCCGGTTCTTTAGAGGTGTCTGTGGAGCCGGTGGCTCCACCGGAGGTTTCTATGTGTTCCCAGGGTGAGACCTTATTATTGCAAGATGTGGCCTCTCAGGAGGCAAGTCAGGCTGAGGGGGCTTCTCAGGTTACTATACTCCCCTCCCTTCCTAAGATGGCTAGGCCCTCTCCTTCTGTTTCAAAGGCTTCTCCCAGGGGCAGGCCAGGTTTGGCTTCAGTTGGTGTTACCCCTAGCTCTTCAGGTACTGTGCCAAGGAGCATATGCGTAAAATGGGAGAAGATTTGATTACTTTAATTAGGGTTCTATGCCCCTCCTGATAAGAGACCTAGGATGGATGAGCTGGGGGGTTTTGAGCAGGCTTCAGATGTTTCAGAGGCTTCGGCTGAAGACTTGCAGGAGTATTCTCCTTATTCTGATTCTGATGTGGATGATTCTACTCCTTCTGCTACTCCTCCTGAGGATTTTTCTTTTTCAGAAACTCTTCATTCCATGAGGGAGCATTTTAAGTGGGAAGGTCAGGACTTCTCTGATTCCAGGAAAAGGCTTAGGGAATTTTTGTTTTTACCCCAGCATAGGCCTTTGGCTATACCTCCTGTTTTGGATGTGGTAGAAGATGTTTTTACTGAGGCTTCTCTTAATCCTGATTCTTTGCCTCCTGCTCCTGTTAAGCCGGATAGGTATTACAGGGTGCCTGACGCTCATAAGTATCTTTTTTAAGAGTCCTAGGGCTGACCCAGAAACTGTTAGTCAGGGGCCTAAAGGTGTTAAGGCTTCTGTTGTTAAGAATCCGGTTCCTGCAGACAGAGACTAGGGCCTTGGATAGATGGGGAAAGAAAGTTTATACTTCTTCCACTCTGGCTATGAGGGCTTTGAATTGCCAGTTTCACATGTTGAAATACCAGAACTATCTCCTTTCACAATTAAAGTTTAAGGTTGATGCTCTGGCAGTAGGTATTGATTGTAAAGAGTTGCAAGATTTAGTGCATGTTTCTGAGCAGGTGGGTAAGCATTCTTTGCAATGTGGTTTTGATGCTGTACAGGCCTCGTCTAGGGTGGCTGCCACTGGGTCAGTTCTTCGCAGGCATGCCTGGCTACGGGATCAGAATTTGTCTGATCATGTTAAACGAGGATTTTAGATGCTCCTTTACAATCTGACGTGTTGTTTGGTCCTCCTGTTGAGACAGTTTTAAAGAAAATGGAGGACAAGGCTAAGTCTATGCAGACTGTTAAAGATTTTTTGCAGGTCCAGCCTCCAAAGTTTAGTAGAAATTGGCCTACTAAAGGGTGGACGTATCCTTCTTATGATTCCCAGTCTAGGGGTAGATCTAGACGTGGTAGGGGCAGAGCTCAGGGCTCTTTCAGGCCTAGAACAGGGAGTTCTCCTGCACAGTCTTGGTGAGGGCAGGGGTCAGTCCTTTCGTAAACAGACCCAATGACCTACCTTTTCAGCTGCCAGAGCCTTCTCGTCTGGCAGCACCTTTGGGAGGAAGGTTGGCGCTTTTCGAAGAAAATTGGAGTTTAATTACCCAAGACAGATGGGTATTGGATATCATACACCACGGCTACAGGTTTTATTTCCATACCTTGCCTCCTTTCAAAGGCATGCCAGACGTTCCTCCTCAACAAAGAATAGAGGCTCACAAGCAGGTTTCTCTGTTGCTCCAAATAGGGGCCATACAGCTGGTCCCTATGCCAGAAGTGGGTCTAGGTTTTTATTCTCGCCTGTTCCTAGTACCAAAGAAGGGGAACACTTGGAGACCAATTTTGGATTTATCTGTCCTCAACACTTATCTGGACATTCCCAAGTTCAAAATGTTGACGTTGCAGCAGCTTTTACCTCTGCTGGGCAAAGATCATTGGATGGTAACTTTGGATCTCAAGGAGGCTTACCTTCATGTTCCTATCAGACTAAATTGCAGGAAGTATCTGCGTTTTCGAGCTGGGACTTCTCACTATCAGTTCTTTGCATTGCCCTTTGGCTTATCTACTGCGCCCAGAGTGTTCACGAAAGTTCTGGCTCCAGTGATAGCTTTCTTCAGGCTAAAAGGAATACAAATCTATCCTTATTTGGACGACTGCCTGATTCTGGCTCAAGGAAGGGAAGAGCTTCTTCATCATTTGGAATATGTGATAGCAGTGCTAAGATGCCTAGGGTATTCTGTGAGCAAATAAAGTCCAGTCTAGTACCCTCTCAGGACATGTGCTTTCTGGGTGTGAGACTGAATACAGCATCTCAGATGGCCTTTTTAACCCCGGACAAACAAAAGAGTCTATCCCTTTACTTCCATCAACTATCTCATCAGTCCGTGCTGACTGCAAGGACAGTCCTTCAAGCATTAGGGTTCATGGCATCTTGTATTCTGGTGCTTCCCAATGCCAAACTGCATATGAGGAAGCTACAATGGTATCTCAAAAATGTATGGACACAGCACTGCCAGGATCTGGACACTGTCATTCAAATAATACCTTGCATTCAAAAGGAATTTTTATGGTGGGCTCAGGAATGTCACCTAAACAAGGGACTCTCTGTGACCCGGCCAGAGGCGAGTCAGATTTTAACGACAGATGCCTCAGACAAAGCTTGGGGAGCTCATCTAAATGGAAAGTGGATACAAAACAAGTGGCCTGTCAGACTACAACATCTACATATCAACATGAAGGAGATGTTAGCAGTCCAGTTTGCATTAATAGCTTTCAAGGAATTACTTCTTCCAGGGCAGGTGTTGATTCTAACAGACAACACAACTGTCATGTGGTACATCAACAAACAAGGGGGAACACATTCTTATCCTCTATGCAGGCAAGCGATGATTTTGTGGGAGACTGCTCTCAGTTTACAGCTCAATCTTCAGGCAAGGTTTCTGCCAGGAGCACAGAACTCCTTAGCAGATGTGTTGAGCAGACAAATTATGGATCCCCACGAGTGGAAATTGGATCCTCATGTATTTCAGAATTTGACAGTGTCATGGGGAACTCCAGACATAGATCTGTTCGCTTCTCCACTGAACCATCAGCTGCCAAAGTTTTGCACAAAAAGGTTTCATCCCACAGCCTGGAGAGTGGATGCTCTTTCTTTCCTTTGGAGCAATCTTCCTGTGTATGCCTTTCCTCCTCTGCCTCTCCTCCCAAAGGTACTTCTAAAGGTCAGACAGGACAAGCCAAGGATGATTTTAATAGCTCCAGATTGGCCTCGACAGCACTGGTACCCATTATTGAGAAGTCTGGTACGGAAGCCTCCATGGCCTTTGCCTTCGATTCCACACCTGTTGTCACAGGAGGACAGCCATTTGCTGAATGTCAAACTTCACTCTCTTCACCTAACAGCCTGGCATATTCTGTTTTGAACCATAGGGGGTCTCAACTTCCGCAACAAGTTTTGAATGTGATTTTGGAAGCTAGAAGGCCTAGTACAAGGAAAGTGTACGCAGATAAATGGAAGAGATTTTTATTTTGGAGTGCAGCAAAAGATTTTGATGTTTCTGAGCCTAATTTGAGTGTGGCTCTTCAATATCTTACTGAGTTATTGGACAAAGGTTTGTCTTTCTCTTCTATTAAGGTTCATGCTGCAGCAATTTCGGCTCACTATGATTGTGACCCACCATTGTTTTCTCATCCTTTTGTTCAAGCAATTTCTTAGAGGGGCAAAGAATATAAGACCCCCGAAGAGCTCCTACTCCTGCTTGGGATCTCAATTTTGTGTTGGAGAAACTCACTCTACAACCTTTTGAGCCTGCAGCTACTTCTGAGTTGAAATATTTATCATGGAAGACTGCTTTTTTGTTGGCAATTACCTCTGCAAGAAGGGTTTCTGAATTGCAGGCCCTTATGGCGGTTGAGCCTTTTTGATTTTCCATAAGGATAGGGTATCATTACGTACTAATCCTTCCTTTATGCCTAAGGTGGTTTCTAGTGTGGCTTTAAACCAAACTATTCATTTGCCTACTTTTTATGCAAATCCCCAAAATAAAGGGGAAAAGATTTTACACACTTTAGATGTACACAGGCAGTTGCGTTATTATTTGGACAGAACTAAAGGGTTCAGGCAGTCTCAGCAGTTGTTTGTTTCTTTTGCTTTGAGTTCTCAGGGCAAGCCTGTGTCAAAACAAACTATTTCTAAGTGGATTGGGTTTTGCATTGCTTTCTGTTATTCCCATCATGGCAAGGAAGTTCCGGCTGGGATTAGGCCTCATTCCACTAGGGCTACTGCCACTTCAACAGCTTTTTTGAGGGGAGTGGCAACCAAAGATATTTTGGAGGCAGCTACTTGGAGTTCAGTGCATACTTTCCCTAGGCATTATCACCTGCCACTTTACTCTAAATCCAGGGCTGGTTTTGCCACTGCTGTTTTGCAGGGCATTTTGGCAGCTCCTGCTTCCTTGTAGTTAGCCATCCTCCCTTACCTCTGCTTTGGGATTCTACCCAAGTGTAAGGACTGCAGCAATGTGGGATGAAGAACATAGTACAGTTTTGTACCTACCATAAATGTAGATGTTCGAAGATCCACATTGCTGCAGTCCAATTTACCCTCCCTCCTTCCCCTCTGTAGTTAGAGGTGGTTGTGTGGGTTGTACATATTGTGTATATTGTATATATTGTACATATAGTTAGTGCAAGGGTGGTTGTTTGGTTGTTTGCTGTCTTTTGGTTTTGACCTTTATTTTTAGGGTCTTCTGACATCTGGGGCAAGAAAAGACTGAGGATATGACGTCGGTCATGCGCATTTGTACCCTGACGTCCTGATTTCAGTCAAATGCGCCTTGACCGACGTCAGCCTTATACTTTGATATTCGGGCCGACCGAGGGCAGCGGACTACCCAAGTGTAAGGACTGCAGCAATGTGGATCTTCGAACATCTACATTTATGGTAGGTACAAAACTGTACTTTCTCGATCTACCCGACACCATTCCTGTTGACAAGATTACCCCTGCACGTGGGGCTGCTAGGCCTCCTGTATCCATGTCCATCAAGGCCTTTGCACGTGCTAAGGCCGCCTGCCAGGCCAAGGCCCATCCTAAGCCTACCTCTCAGGCCCCTTCTTCTGATAGACAGATCATGTCTCTTGCTGCAGATCTAATCTCTCTTATCAGGGGGTCTCAGCCCCATCCAGACAGAGGTTCTCAGCCACCTGCAGAAAAAAGGCCTAGAACTGAGCAGGACGACAACCTCTCTTCAGATGAAGCCTCTGGGGTTTCAGAGCATTCAGATACCCAAGGAGAATCCTTCCAAGCCTATGAAGACTCTGATGCTGAGGAATCAATTCCCTCTGCCTCTCCTCCGGAGGATTTTTCTTTCGGTGAAGTCCTCCACTCCATGAGGGAACATTTTAAGTGGCGGTGTCAGGAATTCTCTGATTCTAGGAAAAGGCTCCGTACCTTCCTCAAGTTACCCCAGCACAGGCCTTTGGCTATCCCTCCAGTTTTGGATGTCCTGGATGATGTATTCTCAGACACCAGTGCTTCCCCTGATTCTCTCCCTCCTACTCCTGTCAAGCCAGACAGATATTACAGGGTCCCTGACACTCACAAGCATCTCTTTAAGGCCCAATCTGTGGATCTAGAAACTATTTCACAGATCCCCAAAGGAGTGGCTTCTTCCTCTGCCAAAAATCCACTACCAGCTGACAGGGAAGCAAGGTCCCTGGAGAGATGGGGTAAAAAAGTTTATACCTCTACCACCCTTGCCATGAGGTCACTTAACTGCCCTTTTCGTATGTTTAAGTACCAGGATTATTTACTGGATGATTTGCAGAAAAAGCTAGCCTCTCCTGAGCCTATAGATAGAAAGGCATTGCAGGATTTGGTTCATAATTCTCAGCAGGTTAGCAACCATATTCTTCAGTGTGGTTATGATGCATTAGAGGCTTCATGTAGGGCAGCTATGACAGGGGCTGTTATCCGTAGACATGCTTGGTTGAAAGAGCAGCCACTGCCGGATCATGTTAAAGTAAAGCTCCTGGACGCACCTCTGGATAAACAGAAGCTTTTTGGTGCTAATGCTCAGGATGTGTTGAAGTCTATTGAGGAAAAGGCGAAATCAGTACAGACAGTAAAAGATTTCCTCCAGGTTCAGCCACCCAGATTCAGCAGGAATTGGCCTTCAAAGAATTGGTCCTTTCCAGACTCAGACAAGTTTCAAAGGGGAAAGAACAGGCGTGCACGAGGTAGAGGGCAATACCGAGGCTCCTACAGGGGCCGCCAGTGGCATCCTCAAAATCAAAGAAGTGGCACAGGTACTTCACCTGCACCACAGGGACAATCACAATGACTTACCTATCACTCCGCCTACCAAGGCTCAAAGAGAAGCACCTTTAGGTGGAAAATTATCTCTATTCTCAAGAAACTGGCACATTATAACAAAAGACAATTGGATCCTGGACATAATAGACAGAGGTTACAAGTTCCACTTCCATACTTTACCAACAGGACAAGGCATGCCAAACCTGCCACAAAATCAAAGGGCAGAGGCACTCAGAGAAGTCTCAAAGCTGTTACAAATAAAAGCAATAGAGAAGGTTCCTCCTCAGGAACAAGGCCAGGGATTTTACTCGAGGCTGTTCCTTGTTCCAAGAAAAGAAAAGCAATGTAGGCCTGTTTTGGACTTGTCCGTACTAAATACTTTTCTCGTGGTGCCAAAATTCAAGATGCTGACGTTACAGCAACTTCTTCCCATGCTGGGCAAGGGGTCTTGGCTGGTTACTCTGGACCTCAAGGAGGCATACCTGCATGTCCCTATCAGACACAGTTGCAGAAGATACCTCAGATTTCTTGCAGGAACAGAGCATTATCAATTCTCAGCATTGCCGTTTGGCTTATCTACTACGCCCAGAGTATTCACGAAATGCCTGGCATCAGTAGTGGCACACTGCAGACTCCAGGGGATTCAAATATACCCTTACCTGGACGACTGCCTCATACAAGCAGACAGCAAACAAACCTTGACAAAACACTTGGATTATGTCATTCAGTTGCTACAGGCTTTGGGATACACAGTCAACATTCAAAAATCAAGACTACTGCCATCCCAAGAGATTATTTTTTTAGGAGCAAAGCTGAACACACAGCTACAAATGGCCTTTCTCACAGAGGAGAAACCAGAACATTTGACAGACTACTTCAAAAGCCTAGCAAAACTAACCCACCTGACCGCAAGGAAGACCCTGCAGGCCCTGGGGTTCATGGCATCTTGCATTCTACTAATCCCTCTGGCAAGACTACACATGAGAAAACTACAATGGTACCTCAAAAGCTTGTGGTCTCAACACAGGCACAACCTAGAACACATAATTCCTCTCATACCATGCTGCAAAGGGAATTTTTATGGTGGGCTCAAGCAAGTCACTTAAACGAAGGCATGCCTTTCAACAAAGCTCCAACAAGTCAAACTGTTACAACAGACGCCTCAGACCATGGATGGGGGGTGCACATGGACGGCAGATGCATTCAAGGGCAATGGACTCCCTTGGAAAGGCATCAACACATAAATCAAAAAGCGATGTTGGCAGTGATACATGCAATAGAAGCCTTTGGAAAATATCTTCAGCAAGGCCACCTGCTAATAAGGACAGACAACACCACTGTCATGTGGTACATAAACAAACAAGGGGGCACTCATTCCTACCCCCTCTGTAGGCTAACAATGACTCTTTGGGAAAAATCCCTGAAACTGAACATCTACTTGCAATCCCAGTTTGTTCTGGGCAAGGACAATGTTCTGGCAGACAGGTTGAGCAGAAATTTCTTGGATCCACACGAGTGGATGCTGCACCCACGCATTTTCTCACAAATAACTGCATGGGGAAGACCAGACATAGACCTCTTTGCATCCTCAATCATCATCTGGAAAGGTTTTGCACAAGGATTTACCATCCTCTAGCTTGGAAAACGGATGCTCTTTCCCTCAGTTGGAATGCCCTAACAATTTATGCATTCCCTCCCCTACCTTTAATCACCAAGGTGTTACTGAAGATCAAGGCAGAACAACCAGAAGGAATCTTGATAGCTCCAGATTGGCCAAGACAACACTGGTACCCACTGCTACTGAGCATTACTTACACCAAACCGTGGCCCTTGCCTCAATGGCCTCCGCTCCTGACTCAGCACAACTACAAGACTGTTCATCCGACGCTGCAAACCTTAAAGCTGACAGCTTGGAGAGTTCCATGACTGGGATCCATGACTCCCTCTCCAAAGAAGTTCAGGAAATTTTGTTGGCACGCAGACCTTCCACCAGAAAAACCTATTCGGCCAAATGGAAGAGATTCACCATCTGGAATGTCAACAAGGGCCAGAATGCATCCCTGATGAGCATACCTCTGATATTAGAATACTTGGCAGAAATGTTTCATAGTGGCCTCTCATACTATTCCATCAAAATCCACGCTTCAGCTATCTCAGCACATTACAACTGTGATCCACCTGTGTTTTCGCATCCTTTACTAAGACAGTTTCTAAGGGGTATAAAGAATATCAAACCTCCAAGGAAACAACCAATTCCTGCAATTACGTCTTGGAAAAATTAACTCTTCCTCCTTTTGAACCAGCAGCATCTTCAGAAATGCAATTCCTATCTTGGAAAACTGTTTTCCTGTTGGCAGTCACCTCAGCAAGAACAGTCTCTGAGATACAGGCCCTCATGGCAGTTCCTCCTTTCCTCATCTTTCATCAGGACAGAGTTTCTCTTAGGACCAATCCTTCCTTCATGCCTAAGGTGATATCCAGAGTGTCTCTAAACCAAGCAATTCACCTGCCTACTTTCTTTCCTAACCCTCAAAACAAAGGGGAAAAGCTGTTGCATACTTTAGACATTCACAGGCAACTACGCTACTACTTGGACAGAACAAAGTCTACCAGGAAGTCTGACCAACTGTTCGTAGCTTATGCTGCTGGGGCACAAGGAAAGGCAGTCACCAAGCAAACTATCTCAAAATGGATTGGACACTGCATCAGATTCTGTTATTCTTTCCATGGAAAAAGTGTGCCAGTCAATATTAGACCACACTCCACCAGAGCTATGGCCGCATCCACAGCCTAAGAGGAGTGGCTACAAAAGATATTCTAGAGGCTGCTACATGGAGCTCTGTGCATACATTTACCAAACACTACAACCTGCCATTATACTCCAGATCCCATGCAGGCTTTGCTTCGGCAGTCCTGCAGGGAATTTTAGCTACACCTTCTTTTACTTGGTTCCTACCACCCCCAGATTGGCTATGGTATTCTATCCATATGTGATGACTGCAGATGCATCCTTGAAGGACATAGTACAGATGTCCTTCAAGGATGCATCTGCAGTCCTTACAAATGGGTTGTCCTGTCGTCAGGCAGCCCTTCGGTCGGCCGGATTCCAAAGTCTGGGTCTGGCTTCGGCTGGTGTCGCACTTCACCCGACGTCATAGCTGCAGTTCTTGGGGTATAAAGGCATCAGCCGACGCCATTTTCCTCAGTCTTTCTTGCCGCGTGGCCAAGCAGAAGCTGTTTGCAAGTGCCGGTCGGTCAGATCCAGAGATTACTACTACCGAATACTACGAAGACTTCTAAAAAGCTAAGTACCCCGTTGGGGACTCTTTCTTGCCTCAGCCGATGTCAGAAAAAGTGAATAACTGTTTAACTTGTGGGAAACAAATACCTCATAAAGATTTCCACTCTTACTGCTTACCTTGTTTAGGCCCAGACCACGACGTAGCAGCTTGTCTAGCCTGTGCTTCTTTTAACCGACGGACGCTTAGACGTCGGTCGGAGTTTGCTGAGCAGTTTTTCGGTTCTGATTTTGCGTATATTATGCCGTCGGATCCTCCGACTACACAAATTGCCAAAAAACGCAAAGAAAAGGACCGACACTCGCGGTCCGCGGTTTCGGCCGAAACCGCGGTTAAGCAAACCGCGAGTGTCTCTGTTTCGGCCGAAACCGAGCAAGCGGTCCTTGTTTCAGCCGAAACCATGCCTTCTACCGAGGCCTCTTCTAACCTGGTAGAATCGGCTTCTGAAATACAACCTGCTGTTGTGGTTACACAGGAATTATCGGACACTATTCCCTTGGATGTTTCAACCCCTGCACGTGGAGCTGCTAGGCCTCCTGCAGCCATGTCCATTAAGGCTTTTGCCAGGGCTAAAGCAGCCAAAACTACTAAGTCTGTGCCTGTTAAGCCCCCCTCTCACAGGCCCAGCTCCAGTTCCCAAATGCTTTCTCTGGCAGAGGATCTCATCTCTTTAATAAGGGGATCCCAACCTCATCCAGACAGGGCCTCTCAGCCACCTCCAGAGAAAAGACCTAGAGCAGAGCCCCCTGAGCCAGTGTCCACGGATGATTCTTCTGATGATTCAGACAATACAGACCCTCCAGAGGCTCCTTATTCTCCTTACGAAGACTCTGATGCTGAAGAGTCGATTCCTTCTGCCTCTCCACCTGAGGAATTTTCCTTTGGGGAAACCTTACATACATGCCATGAGGGAACAATTTCAGTGGCAGGGCCAAGACTTTTCAGACTCCAGGAAAAGGCTTAGGACCTTCTTGCATTTACCACAACATAGGCCTTTAGCTATACCTCCAGTTCTTTCGGTTGTAGATGATGCATTTAATGATGCTTGTACTGCTCCTGATTCTTTACCTCCAGCCCCTGCTAAGCCCGATAGGTTCTACAGGGTCCCGGACACACATCACCATTTATACAAGGCTCCTTTGCAGATCCGAGACTATCTCCCAGGGGCCTAAGGCAGTAGCATCTACCTCTGTTAAAAATCCCTCCCTCTGAAAGGGAATCCAGGTCCTTAGAGAGATGGGGTAAAAAAGTATACACCTCTGCTACTCTGTCAGCTAGGGCCTTGAACTGTCAGTTTCATATGATCCAATATCAGGAGTTTATGCTTGATCAGTTAACTAAGAAACTGTCCTCTGATGATTCTTTAGATAAGAAATATGTTCTGGAAATGGTGCATAACATTCAGCAAGTTAGTAACCATTCTTTAAAATGCGGCTATGATGCACTGGAGGCTTCCTTTAGATCAGCCATGACTGGCACAGTTATCAGAAGGCATGCATGGTTGAAAGAACAGGCCTTGCCGGACCATGTCAAATCAAAACTATTAGATGCTCCCATGGACAAGGTCAATTTATTTGGTTCTCCAGCTCAGCAGGTACTGAAGAAAATGGAAGAGAAGGCAAAATCTGTACAAACAGTGAAAGATTTCTTACAGGTACAACCTCCAAGGTTTAGCAGGAACTGGCCCTCCAAAAATTGGTCCTTTCCAGACTCCTCTAAAGCTCAGAGAGGCAGGAATAGGCGTTCAAGAGGCAGAAATCAATCCAGGAGTGCCTACAGGGGACGCCAGTGGCAGGGCAACAACCAGCGAGGCACAGACACAGCCACTACCACTGCAATAGGACAATCACAGTGACTTGGCTCTGGCACCGCCTACCAGGGAACAGGTAGCAGCACCCATAGGCGGAAAGCTAGCCTTATTTTCAAAGAACTGGCATTACATCACAAGGGACAAGTGGATTTTGCAAACTATAGACCAAGGTTACAGGTTTCATTTCCATACTCTACCAGGAAAAAGAGGAATGCCAAACCTACCACCAAATCAAAAGATAGAAGCTCTAAAACAAATAGCTCAATTAGTAAGAATGAGAGCTGTGGAAAAGGTACCATCTATGGAACAAGGAAAGGGATTTTACTCCAGACTCTTCCTGGTACCAAGAAAAGAGAAAAAATGGAGGCCTATTCTCGACCTGTCCGCTTTAAACACATTCCTCATTGTTCCAAAATTCAAAATGCTGACCCTACAGCAGCTTCTTCCCATGCTGGGCAAGGAGTCTTGGCTGGTAACTCTAGATCTCAAGGAGGCATACCTGCACGTCCCCATACGACCAAATTGCAGAAGATACCTCTGATTTCCTGCAGGATCAGAGCATTATCAATTCTCAGCATTGCCCTTTGGCTTATCTACTGCGCCCAGAGTGTTCACGAGATGCCTGGCATCAGTAATCGCTCATTGCAGACTTCAGGGAATTCAAATTTATCCCTACCTGGACGACTGCCTGATACAAGCGGACAACAAAAACAAGCTAACAGAAGACTTACAAAGAGTCATTTACTTGCTACAAGCCCTGGGATATACAGTCAATATAAAAAAGTCAAGGCTGATACCATCCCAAAGAATAACCTTTTTAGGTGCAGAGCTGGACACATCAAAGCAGATGGCATTCCTAACTGGGGAAAAACAAGAACAACTTCCTCTCTACTTCTTGGCATTAACAAAGCAGAACCATCTAACAGCAAGAAAAGTACTGCAAGCCCTGGGCTTCATGGCATCCTGCATAATTCTGGTCCCTCATGCCAGACTGCATATGAGAAAGCTACAGTGGTACCTGAAGAATTTATGGTCTCAACACAGACACAGTCTAGAAACCAAAATCCCACTCATACCATGCCTGAAGCAAGAGTTCCTATGGTGGGCTCAGGCCTGTCAATCAAACGCAGGTTTGCCCTTCTACAGCATTCAACCAAGCCAAACCATCACAACGGACGCCTCAGACCTCGGTTGGGGGGCACACATGCTGGACAAGTGCATACAAGGCCTATGGACTCAAGATCAGCTGCACCTGCACATAAACCTAAAGGAAATGCTAGCAGTAAAATTGGCAATCCAGACATTCAGACCATTCCTCCAAGAAGGACAGTTGATAAGGACAGACAACACCACAGTTATGTGGTACATCAACAAACAGGGAGGCACACATTCATACCCTCTATGCCGGATGGCACTGGACCTATGGAATGTGGCTCTGAGCTACAACATTCAGTTACAGGCAATTTTTGTACCGGGAAAAGAAAACACTCTAACAGACATATTAAGCAGAACTACCACGGATGCCCATGAATGGATGCTACACCCGGACATCTTCAAAGCCATCACAAGAAAATGGGGACTACCACAAATAGACTTATTTGCATCCCCACTCAATCACCAGCTCAAGAAATTTTGCACAAGGACGTACCACCCACTTGCTTGGAAGGTGGACTCCCTATCTTTCAATTGGAAAAGCCTGACAGCATATGCATTCCCACCACTTCCTTTGATGCACAAGGTGCTATTGAAGATCAAAGAGGAACGTCCAAGGATCATTCTGATAGTTCCAGACTGGCCAAGACAACATTGGTACCCATTACTGAGGAGCATGTCTCGGGAACAAATGTGGACACTACCCCTGATCCCATTGCTGTTAACACAGAACAGCTACAACATCCTGCATCCAAACCTGAAAACTCTGCAGCTGACTGCCTGGAACATTACATAAGAGCAACTAACCCAAATTTATCCCAAAGGGTTAAAGACATTATCCTTGAGGCTCGCAGGCCTTCAACAAGAAAGAATTATGCAGCAAAATGGAAAAGATATCTCATTTGGAGTACTGCAAAGGAAAAAGATGTGTCACTGGTAAACATAGCCAACATCCTGGAGTACTTGGCAGAGCTCTTCCATGCAGGCCTGTCCTATTCCTCCATCAAGATGCACGCTTCAGCTATTTCGGCAGAATACAGCTTGGATCCCCCTGTCTTCTCACATCCTCTGCTCAGGCAGTTTCTGAGAGGAATTAAAAATGTAAAACCTCCTAGGAAACCACCATTGCCAGCATGGGACTTGAACTTTGTGCTAGAAAAATTGACACTTCCTCCGTTCGAACCAGCAGCAACAGCAGAATTACAATACTTATCCTGGAAGACTGCTTTCCTGCTGGCAATCACCTCAGCAAGAAGGGTTTCTGAACTACAGGCATTAATGGCAGTGCAACCCTTCCTGATCTTTCATCAAGACAGAGTGTCCATGAGAACAAATCCTACATTTATGCCTAAGGTGGTATCCAGAGTGTCTTTAAACCAGGCTATCCACCTACCTACATTCTTCCCCAACCCACAGAACAGGGGAGAAAGACTGTTGCATACCTTGGATGTGCATAGACAATTACGCTACTACCTGGACAGGACCAAGTGTAATAGAAAAACTGACCAGCTTCTGGTAGCATATGCAACAGGAAGGGAAGGGAAAGCAATTTCAAAACAGACAATCTCCAAGTGGATAGGAAATTGCATTAGATTTTGTTACTCCTACCATGGAAAGAAAACTCCAGAGAACATCAGGCCTCACTCCACAAGGGCTACAGCCACTACTACAGCTTTCTTACGAGGGGTGGCTACCAAGGACATTATAGAGGCTGCTACTTGGACCTCCGTGCATACATTTGCCAAGCATTATAATTTACCTTTATACTCTAGATCCCGAGCAGGTTTTGCCACTGCTGTTTTGCAAGGGATCCTAACTACACCATAATCTCTTCTTTCCTCCTCCCCTAGTTTGGCTATGGTATTCTACCCATTTGTAAGGACTGCAGATGCATCCTTGAAGGACGTAGTACAGTTTTGTACCTACCATAAATGTAGATGTCCGATAGGAATGCATCTGCAGTCGGGATTACCCACCCGCCTTCCCCTCTGTGGTACTCCTAGGGTATTTGCCATCTTTCAGCTAGCTTGGGGGGGATCTATTATGGTGTATTTGTTTGTATATATGTACATACATGCTTATTTTATGTGTTTGCTCTCTACTATTTGGAAACATTGGCATTTATCCAAATTTAGACATCCAAGAGGGCACCTGGCATCTGGGGCAAGAAACACTGAGGAAAATGTCGTCGGCTGATGCCTTTATACCCGAAGAACTGCAGTTATGATGTCGGGTGAAGTGCGATACCAGCCGAAGCCAGACCCAGACTTTGGAATCCGGCCGACCGAAGGGCTGCCTGACGACAGGACAACCCATTTGTAAGGACTGCAGATGCATTCCTATCGGACATCTACATTTATGGTAGGTACAAAACTGTACTTTTTGTACCTACCATAAATGTAGATGTCCGATAGGTATGCATCTGCAGTCAGGTTTTCCCTCCCTCCTTCCCCTCTGTGGTAATTCTTGGGTACTTATCCCTCTCATAGCTAGCTGGGGTTATCTATTATGGTGTATTTGTTTGATATATTTATATATATTTCTGTGCATGTTTGGAATTTATTGCATTTCTCCAAATTTAGCCTTCCTTAGAAGGCACCTGGCATCTGGGGCAAGAAAAACTGAGGAAGATGGCGTTGGCTGACGCTTTTATACCCCAGGCGCTCTGACGTGGGGGAAAGGGCGACATCAGCCGACGCCGGACCCAGACTTTGGAATCCGGCCGACCGAAGGGCTGCCTGAGGCAGGACAAACCCATATGTGATGACTGCAGATGCATACCTATCGGACATCTACATTTATGGTAGGTACAAAACTGTACTTTCTCCCCTGTGCCTTGGTTGTTTGTTGACTTGTGTTGACTCTCTGTCTCTGTTAGCGGTTTCCCGCCTTTAGTCGCGGCTGCTACGGTTGTTGGCCTTAGAATGTCTAAGGAGCAGAAAGAGCATACGCCCTCAGGCTTTAAAAAGTGTACAAAGTGTGCTTATAAGATGTCCATCACAGATGGACACTCGGTCTGTGTTTACTGTCTTGGAACCATCCCACCTACAGGAGTCGTGCAGTTTTTGCGACACCTTTAGTCCTTGGGTGTTCCAAGAGAGGAAAAACAAATTAATCCTAAAGGGACTGCTAAAACCGTCCTTTGAGGAGGATTTGGGTTCGGCTCCCAGTCTAAATCCTCAAAATCCAAGAAAAGGTCTCCGGCTCCATCTATTGCTTCGGAGCCACCTTCTAAGATCACTATTGTTGAGTCTGCTTCCTCGGCTCCACAGTCATCGGGGCCGCAGGAGGTAGCTGTCTAGTGGGTCTGCGTCTGCTCCGATCGTACTGGAACCAATTCGGAGCCGGTTGCTAAGTTTGAGGCAATGTTCTCCAGATAGGAGGTCTAGGTCTCCATCCATCTCCTCCAAGTCCTCCAGGCTTTCCGATTGGAATGTAGATAGGGTGGTGCAGAGGCTCCTACAGTCACCAGTGTTGGCCAAACTTTTCTCGGCCTTTACCCAGTCGGCTCCGTAGCCGGCTCCTAAAGTTGTTTCTGCTGTTCCTCCTCCGAGCGCATCCTTGTCGTCGGAGCCGGTAAGCTCCTCTGAGGGACGTTCCTGCGCGGGCTCTGATCCCCCAGTGGGGTTTATCGGTGCCCGCATTGGCTCCGACCTTGTCTGTTCCGTCCACAGGGTTCGAGACTCTGGTCTCCTCGGTCGGGCCCGACGGGGATGCGTCGGAACACCCTTCGGTTCAGAGCCTCCCTCTCGGTGCCTCTGCTGTGGGGATACCGGTCCTGGTCATAGCCTTGGAGGGCGGTCGGTCCTCCGATTCGGGAGGTCCAGCCTTCGAGGCTATGCAGAGCGCGCTGGCTAGGTCAGCTACTTCTCTATGATCGGTTCTACCTTCCCCCACAACACCGGCTAGAGCTTCTGACGCCCACCTATCCTTGAATAGCAGACCGCCAGGGCCTAAGGATACCCCCACAAGTGGTTCCCTTCTTTCTGAGAGGCCCTCAGAGCCTGTGCCTGAGGAACCCCCCAGAAAGAAATTGTGCAAGGGGAAGCACATAGACTCCCAGGACGAGTCCCTCATTTCCGATACTGACCTCGAGAAATCTGAGGGGTCCCCCAAGTCTTCCTCTGAGGACTTTTCGTTCTCCAATATCCTGGAGATCCTGAAACAGAGGAGACTGGCCCTCCAAAACCCCCTCCGAGCAGGAGTCCGTATTCCTTAAGGCTTTTGGTGCTCAGCCCTCCGCCTCCTGGGTGTCTCCACCTTTCGACGAGCTCCTTGACCTTATTTGCCGAAGGGTGTGGGAGAGTCCTGACTCTGTGGAGCCTGTTCCTCGATGCCCCAACAAATTTTTGTCCGCTCCCCAAGGAAAATAATTTTTAACTAAGGGAGTCCCGGCAGATGCTATGGTGGTGGCGGCAGCCACCCAGAAGGAAGTTGCTGAGTCTTCCTCTTCGGTCCATCCTCCTAACAAGGAGTCTAGGACTGTGGTCCAGTACGGGAAGCGTACCCTGTCAAGAACAGGGTGACCCTGCACACCAATCCTTCTTTCATGCCCAAGGTGGTCAAAGAACTCTCTCTCTAAACCAGTCCATTCACCTGCCCACCTTCTTTCCGTCTCCAACTAATGACCGTGAGAAGCTACTCCATTCCCTGGATGTACACAGGCAACTGAGGTTTTATTTGGACAAAACTTAAGTCCTAAGTCCATCAGAAAATCCATCCAACTATTTGTATCCTTCCACTCCAGGGCCATGGGCAAGGCAGTCTCCAAACCATTTCCTGCTGGATCAGGAAAACTATCCACTTCTGCTACTCCTACCATGGCAAGGACCTACTTCAGGGAGTAAGGCCTCACTCTACCAGAGCTGTAGCATCTCCCAAAACCTTCTTCAAAGGCGTGGACACAGCCTCTTTTCTGGAGGCAGCCACCTGGTCCTCTATACATACCTTTACCAGATGCTACAAATTGGACCACATTTCCAGAGCAGGGTTTGCTAGAGCAATCCTACAGGGTTTCCTGGAATCTGCTACTTCTATCTCCACCCTTCCTTCCTTCTAAGCTGTGGCACTCTCCCACACTAAGAATACTGCAACATGGGAATAGAAGGACATAAATAGTTGTGTAAAGTCTTGGCATAATCATAGATGTCTCTCTTCCATGTTGCAGTATTCCTCCCTCCACTCCACCTATCCCCTTCTTTCCAATTAGTCTGGCTAGAAGGCACCCTGGAGCACCACCTAGACTATGTTCAGACTAGCCAGCAGATGGCACTGCCCTCTTTTTGTGGGCATCGTTTGACTCGTATTAACTGCCTGGGCATCTACATTCTGAGGTCTGTGCGTGCAGACGTCACATTTAAGGTCCCTGGTTTATGGCCCTGCGTGTGACGTCCCATGCGTCTCCTGCAGCCAGGCTTAAGTTTTTATATAGGAACCGACTATGTTCATCGTGTTACCCTGCTGCAGTCATCACACTTGGGTTATCCTGTCGTCAGGCGGTCCCGCAGTCTGCCGGAATTCCAAAGTCTTGGTCCGGTGTCGGTTGCTGTCGCTTCTTCCCTGACATCAGTGCGCCAGGGTTATATATAATGCATCCAACGCCATTTTCTTCAGTCTTTCTTGCCGCGCAGTGCCTGAAGCAGAAGCAGTTTGCTAGTGCCGGTCAGCCGACTCCTGAGATTTTCGAAGTCGAATTTCAGATCCAAAGTCTTCAATAAAGCTAAGTACCCCGTTGGGGAAACTTTTCTTGCCTCAGACCGATGTCAGAAAAAGTTAACAATTGTATTTCTTGTGGGAAGCAAATACCTCATAAGGATTTCCATTCTTACTGCATACCTTGCCTAGGCCCAAACCACGACGTCACTAGTTGTCGTTTTTGTGCTAGGTTTAATAAGCGTACTGTAAAAAGACGTTTTGATTTCGCACGACACTACTTCGGTAGAAAATTCAACTGCACTATGCCGTCGGAGCAACCGACTACCGGCGTGTGCAAAAAACGCAAGGATAAGGACAGGCAGCCTAGACCCAAGCCAGACTCCAAGGCCTCTGCTGGTCCGGTCTCCGGTTCACTGGTCTTCAGTGAGGCTCCGACGCAGCCCCTGACTACCGCATATCTGGAACCCGAGACCGCTTCAGAACTTTTGGCGGAAAGTACTAGGCCGACGCAGCCATTTTGTTTAGGCCCTACCGACGACACTGCTGAAAAAGATGTTAGTCCTGCAGAAACACCTTCGATTTCTGAAGGCGTCTTCAGACCGACGATGCTCACCATAAAAACGTATCCTAAGACTAAGACTCCTATTAAACCTAAAAAGACTGCACTTCAGTCCCCTGTTCAAGGCCCCATGCCTAAGAAACAGATGCTCAAAATGGCTGAAGATTTGATCTCTTTAATCAGGGGTTCCCAACCCCCTCCCGACAAAAGGCCTAGACAAGAGGAAGATTATGCCTCCTCTGAACAAGTGTCTGTTTCCTCAGGCTCCTCTGAGGACCAAGATTATTCCTTCTCCCTTATGAAGATTTTGATGCTGAGGATTCCATTCCCTCAGCTTCTCCTCCTGAAGACTACTCCTTTGGGGAAACTTTACACACTGAGGGAACATTTTCGTGGGAAGGTCAGGACTACTCTGACTCAAAGAAAAGGCTCAGTTTCTTTTACTCCCCCAGCACAGACCACTTGCCATCCCCCCAGTTTTAGACATTGTGGATGATGTTTACTTGGAATCAAGTTTGAACCCAGATTCTCTGCCTCCTGCTCCAGCCAAACCTGACAGATACTATAGAGTGCCTGATTCCCACAAATTTCTTTATAAAAGTCCTGTTGCTGATCCAGAGACCATCTCCCAGGGTCCAAAAGGGGCTAAGGCTTCTATGGCAAAAATCCTGTACCCTCTGAAAAGGATTCCAGAGCACTAGACAGGTGGGGGAAAAAGGTTTACACCTCAGCCACTCTAGCTATGAGGGCACTAAACTGCCAGTTTCACATGCTAAAATATCAGCTATTTCTAATTTCTCAGTTAAAACAAAAAATGAGCACACTCCCTCAACAGTCTGAATTGAAAGAAATGCAGGATCTGTTGCATGCAGCTGAACAGGTGAGCAAACATACTTTACAATGTGGCTTTGATTCTTTGGAGGCTTCTTGCAGAGCAGCTGTCACTGGGTCTGTTATACGTGTAGGCATGCTTGGTTAAAGGAACAAACTCTGCCTGATCATGTTAAAGCAAAGCTTCTAGATGCTCCCTTACAGCAGAATGTTCTTTTTGGAGTTAAAGCAGTAGAAGTCTTAAAGAAAATGGAGGATAAGGCAAAATCTATGCAGACAGTCAAAGATTTCCTACAGGTACAGCCCCCTCGCTTCAGCAGAAGTTGGCAAACAAAAAATTGGTCCTTTCCAGCTACTGACAGACCACAGAGGGGTAAATACAGGCGTCCAAGAGGCAGAGGACAACCATAAGCCCAGTACAAACCTCGACAATGGGGCACTGCAGCAGAGAAGGGAGAAGACAGGTCCCAAACAACCAGAAGGCAAACTAAATGACTTGCACCTCATCTGGCCAAGCAACACTCTCTTGGCAGCCCCCTTAGGAGGAAAACTCGCACTTTTTTCAGACAACTGGCACATTGTCACAAAGGACAAATGGGTCCTAGACATAATTTCACGAGGATACAGATTCCATTTTCACACCTTGCCAATGAAAAGAGGAATGCCAAACCTGCCACAAAATCAATGGGCAGAGGCACAAAGACAAATTACAGCTCTCATGGACATGAGAGCCATTCAACTGGTACCTACTCGAGAGCAAGGCCAAGGATTTTACTCAAGACTCTTTCTAGTTCCCAGAAAGGACAATGCCTGGAGACCAATTCTGGACCTTTCAATTCTAAACACCTTCCTACAAGTACCCAAATTCAAGATGCTAACACTACAGCAGCTTCTTCCCATGTTTGGCAAGAGAGCATGGCTAGTAACGTTGGACCTCAAGGAGGCATACCTGCATGTCCCTATCAGACAAAGTTGCAGAAGATACCTTCGTTTCATTGCAGGTTCAACCCATTGCCAATTCTCTGCACTGCCCTTTGGCTTATCTACTGAACCCAGGGTCTTCACAAAATGCCTGGCACCAGTAATTGCATACTGCAGACAAAGAGGAATTCAAATATACACATACCTGGATGACTGCCTCATCCAAGCAGAAAGCAAGGACACCCTCTTACAACATCTGGCTTTTGTAAAACATCTTCTAAGTTGCCTGGGGTACACAGTAAACGAAAAGAAATCAAAACTAGTACCCTCACAAAATATGACATTCCTGGGTGCCAGCTTGAATACAACGGCCCAGAAGGCTTATCTGACGCCAGACAAATAAATACAACTGACTCAGTATTTCAAAACAATGGCAACAAAGACCCAGCTACCTGCAAAAAAAATTCTGCAGGCCTTTGGTTTCATGGCATCTTGCATACTACTAATACCATTTGCAAAGCTGCATATGAGGAAATTACAGTGGTACCTAAAAAGCGTATGGTCTCAACACAGCCACAGCTTGGACACAATGATCTCTCATTCCCTGCCTACAACAGGAGTTTCTATGGTGGTCACTGGCTTGTCACCTCAACAAGGGTCAGCCTTTCACCTTGCCCCCAGCCAGGCAAACTATGACAACAGATGCATCGGACTACGCCTGGGGGGGGGGGGGGGGGCACACATGGCAGGACAGTGCGTTCAAGGCGTATGGAGGGCAGATCAAAGGAATCTGCACATCAGTCAAAACGAGATGCTAGCTGTACAGAATGCTCGGACAGCCTTCAAGAATCTATTACATCCAGGACAACTTACAATAAGGACGGACAACACCACAGTGATGTGGTACATAAACAAACAAGGGGGTACACACTCCTACCCTCTATGCAGGCAAGCAATGACCTTGTGGAACACCGCTCTGGCTTACCAAGTTCAGTTACAAGCTCAATTCCTGCCAGGAAAAAAGAACACATTGGCAGATGACCTCAACAGAAACCTCATGGATCCCCACGAGTGGAAACTGGATCCACAAGTATTTGCAATGATAACTCAAAAATGGGGCCTTCCAGACATAGACCTGTTTGCCAGACATAGACCTGTTTGCCAGTCCTCAAAACTATCAACTAACAAAATTTTGTACAAGGACACTTCACCATCAAGCTTGGAAAGTGGACACACTCTCATTCAGTTGGAAAAACCTGACCCGTATATGCCTTCCCTCCATTGCCTCTCCTCACAAAGGTGCTTCTGAAAGTCAGAAAGGAGAGACCACGACTGATACTCATAGCCCCAGACTGGCCACGCCAGCACTGGTACCCACTATTGAAGAATATGGCCCAGGGCCCACCTTGGATTTTACCGCAAATTGCCCATTTGCTCACACAGCAAAAAATCAGATTTTTCACAGCCAGCTAAAAACCTTAAATCTGGCTGCATGGCATATCACCTAAACATTCAGCCAGCTTCTCTTTCCCAAGCAGTTATGGACGTTATTCTGGAAGCTAGGAGGCCCAGCACCAGGAAGGCCTACTCTGACAAATGGAAAAGGTTTTGTGCCTGGAACCAAGCTAAAGGCCAAAACACACTTCAGCCTCACATGCCTCCGATTCTACAGTATTTAACTGAGATGTTGCACAAAGGACTTTCTTTTTCCTCCATTAAAATCCATGCATCAGCTATTTCAGCCCACTACAGCACAGAACCACCCTTATTTTCTCATCCACTTCTAAGGCAGTTCCTCAGAGGGACAAAAAACATTAGGCCCCCCAGGAGAGCACCTACACCAACATGGGACCTACATTTTGTTTTGGAAAAACTTACGCTGCCTCCCTTTGAACCAGCTTTCTCTGCAGATCTGTAGTTCCTATCATGGAAGACTGCCCTGCTGCTAGCAATAACTTCAGCTAGAAGAGTCTCAGAGTTGCAGGCAGTAATGGCAGTGGAACCTTTCCTCATTTTCCATCAAGACAGAGTTTCTGTACGTACTAATCCTTCCTTCATGCCTAAGGTTGTTTCCAGTGTCTTTAAATCAAACCATTCACTTACCCACCTTCTTCCCAAACGCACAGAACAAAGGAGAAAGACTCCTGCATTCCTTGGACATTCACAGGCAACTTCGTTACTACTTAGATAAAACTAAGGCTTTCAGAAAATCTGACCAGCTCTTTGTATCCTATACTACAGCTACACAAGGGGAAGGCTATATCAAAACAAACCATTTCCAAATGGATAGGACATTGCATTCATTTTTGCTATACCCATCATGGAAAACCAGTTCCTGCTACCATTAGGCCCCACTCTACCAGGGTAACAGCTACATCTACAGCCTTCCTCATGGGGGTTCCAACCAAGGAGATTTTGGAAGCTGCAACTTGGAGTTCAGTGCACACCTTTACCAAACACTATCACTTACCACTTTACTCTAAGACTAGGGCTGGCTTCGCCACTGCAGGGCCTTCTAGCCTCCTCTAACCCTCTATAACTCCTCCACCCATCCATAGCTTTGGGATTCAACCCAAGTGTGATGACTGCAGCAGGGTAACACGATGAACATAGTACAGTTTTGTACCTACCATAAATGTAGATGTTCGAGTGTTCATCCTGCTGCAGTCCAGGTTACCCTCCCTCCATCCCCTCTGATCTAACTGGCTAAATCTCTATAATACCTTCCTGATGTATTTGCTTATAGCTGGAGGGATTTTGTGTTTGTGCAAGAATTACTTAATGTGGTACTAATTATTGACCACCTTTTTGGGGGCACCTGACATCTGGGGCAAGAAAAACTGAAGACAATGGCGTTGGATGCATTATATATACCCCTGGCGCACTGACGTCAGGGAAGAAGCGACAGCAACTGACGCCGGATCAAGACTTTGGAATTCCGGCCGATTGCGGGACCGCCTGACGTCAGGATAACCCAAGTGTGATGACTGCAGCAGGGTGAACACTCTAACATTTACATTTATGGTAGGTACAAAACTGTACTTTCGGGTTGCCTGAGGTGGCGAATCCCACACTAAGAATACTGCAACATGGAAGAGAAGGACATCTATGGTTATGGTAAGATTTTACACAACTATTCTCTCCCCACTGGCCATGGGCTTGAAACCATGCTTGGATGAGCCAAGGACAGGTGAGGGAGCGAACTCAGAGTGGACACTGGAGTGCACCATAGCAAGAAGGTGTGGCATGTTGGGAGAGGTGTGGACCAGGGCTACAGCTGACTTCTGTCGAAGCTCCTTGATGGGTAGAGTAGAGCACATATGTCTGAAGCTCTTACTTTACATCAAAATGGCCAGGCTGTGTTATGCACATTCTAGCAGTGCTTGACAAGGTAAACTATGAATTGGCACTTACTGGTCATAAAGACTCCACTCCTGACCAGAACAAAGTAACTTAAAGGCCCAATCTTCAGGATATACTTACAAGTCAGAAGTCCAGTTGATCATCCAAGGAGTCTTAGAATGTACTTCCTAGGATGAGAGCTGTGGGTGTATCTCCTCCATCCCCAAGTTCTTAAGCTGAACCTGTGGACTGGAGTAGGTTCATCTCTTGGGTCAGAAGTAATCCCATCAATTGGGTGAAATGGGAGTTGTCTGCCTTCTTCACTTGTCTTCAGATGGTTCAGGCATGGACTTGGCCTACACAAGTTTGTGTGCTGCTACTAGTACTGCTGCTGCTACTTGGGGTTGATAAGGACCCTTACTTCTCATGGAGAAGAGTTGTGTTAGTAAAACAGGCCAATTTGCTCTTTTTTTTTATTTTGCTCACAAATGACTGCCAGTCAGGCCTCCCTTAGTCGACCTCTGCCCTTTTCTTTCCCACATTAGAGACATTCTCAGTACATTAAGGGGGTGCTGGCTGGACTTTTATTTAAAGCAGCAATAAAGGATGCTTATGCTCTTTCCTTTTATCCTTGTAGTCAGGACAATTTTGGAATAGCCTGACCCTGGTCCTTTGTCAGGGAGACAAGTGGAGCACCACCACAGGTTTCATGAGGCTTTCTCCTTTACACAGCTGTGCAATCACTTTCCCTTGCTGGATGAAGACATGTGACATTTGTCAACTTGATTTGTCACATGCACACTCCCAGACTTTATGTGTATATTTAGCTCTATGTGGACAGCTCCTCTCCCAGTCCCTCCCAGGGTGGTCTCAGATTCATTGACAGAGTAGCCAGACTGAACTTACAGCAGTTGGAGCAGTCAACATAATATACCAGTGTTTAGGTTCTGTTTTAAGCAGTTGGCCGCAGAAGACCTTAAGATTTAGGTATGTATACATGAGAACTTGAGATTTAGGTATACAGAACTGGCCTCAAGATGGCAAGGATCACCATCCAAACTGTGGGAATAAGTACAGATGGATAGCCCGACATATTAGTATATTTGTGTGACTGGCGTGTGATCTGGTGTACCTTGGTCTGGTGCAAAAACACGCTTGCATAAAGAACTCTGCTGAAATGAAATGCCAAAATCTGATTGCTTGTGGAATATAACCCATGCTAAGGGACTCTTCAGGTTGAGTCCTAAATTCAGGATGTTCGGATGTTTCTCCAAGCTTGTACATATCAAGCAAAGAGAATAACATGGCAGTCTGAGCTTATCAGTTTCTGTATCTAACAAGTGGAACTGAACAGGGATATTTTAGTGATGTTTATATAGATATGGGCTAAGCCAGGGTCGGACCTGTTGCTCACTGGAATAACTGGCTTCCTCAAGCACATGGTGTGGTGAAGGACTTCATTAATTGTATGGTTTCCGTTCGTTGCCTATGTTTTGAAGAATGCTGAAAAGTAAAAATGGCAAAGGAAGCCTTCCCATAGTTTAATATTGGGCCAGACCGCCTTGATTATTGGCTCTGTATCAATAATGGTAGCCTGTTTAGTAACCCTGCTTCTTACAGTACTACTGTTTCCATAGGGTGAGTTCTGCAGCCAGATCAAGTGTCTGAATTAACAGCCTTGAGGATTTCAGGTTAATTCTAGACCTCCATCCATTCCCCCCTCCCCTTGTGGCTTGGTGCAGCGAAGGGGGTTGGAGAAGGATAGGCATTTCCTCTGCATCACCATTGGATGGGTTTCTTTTAGTTGATTCAGACTGTTTGGGGTGGTCATTGGAGGGCACCCCCCTGCAAAAATGAACCTGCTTGTAGTACTGCTAATGTAAGAGTCCCTTTTAAGCTTGCCTGCTGAGTTTTGAAGATCTGGTATTTAAATACCAACATAGCTCAACTTTATGGGCTATCATTTCATTATACTAGTTATGTGGGTCTAAGAATGCAAGTAGTTTAAGGTGATGTTTGTAACTATCACTAAGTTACACCGACTGTGTCAGCTGCAGACATCATTGCAATTTCTTTTGCCATTAGTTGCAACATTATTAAAACTTCTGTTGGTATTAGATTTTGAAGTAAACTACAGAAAATTTAAAATGAAAAATTTCAGTGGTGGGCTTTTTGCTGGTTTTGTAAAAGTTTATGGTTGCTTTGTTTGCTAGATGAGATTAAAAAGAAAAATGCAAATTTGATTTGACAAAGCTGTTCCATAGCTTTTCCAGTGAAGGAGTATGAGGTCTACTTTAATGAGCCTGAAGGTAGGTTCATGTGTCTTTTATGTCTGTAGGACTTATCATTATGAATCAGTATAGAACTTTCAAGAAAACCTGTGTCTTTTTTGAGAAATTACGTCAGGTTTCCGAAATGTACCTTGAAAAAATCTAGTTGTGGATGCCTTGTAGGATGTATCGTGAAGCAAAGTCTGCATCATATAACAAATGTTTTATTTACAGGTATGTAATATGGAGAATGTTGATCCCTTGGGGATTCACACAGGGGAGTCTATTGTAGTTGCACCCAGTCAGACCCTGAATGATAAGGAGTACAATATGCTGAGAAGTACTGCAATCAAAGTAATACGACATTTGGGTGTTGTTGGTGAATGTAACATCCAGTATGCTCTGAGCCCAGAGTCTGAACAGGTATGGTTTTGTTTGCACAATTTTCAGTATGTTCACTGAATGAATTCATTTGTTGAAAGATCCCATTTTGTCTAATGATATATTAAATTAAGCAAAATGTTTCCAGTTGCTTAAAAACAAGTTGCTGGAACAACATGTATTTTTTTTTTTGTTTTGTTTTAACCCCCTGTCTAGGTGCTTTTTTTGTGCCTCCACGCCTGCCAACCATAATCTGCTGTTCCATGGGTCTTGAGCCTGTTCTTGCTACATCAGTTTATCGAAGATCATTCCTTGGTGGGGGCTGACCAGAGGGACCAATCATCCAAGAAGCCATAGATGTTATTCTGTTTCTTGCATTTCCTTTTCTGTTCAGGTTCAACCAGTTTGAAAGCTTGTACTCGGCCAACTGAAAATAAAGCTTAGACCAGCACTGCATGTGTGTAAGGTCAAGGCCTAGTTATACTCTGGTCAGAGTGCCTTAAAGCATGTCCCTTCTCTCTTGGTGTTGTATCCTCCATGGGACGGTGCCTTACGAATTTGTTAAACCTCAGTGGCTACTCATGGTTGCCTTATGTCTAAATGTGTACCTATAAAACTATCCTGATGGCTTGTGCTCACTTGGTGCATGAGCTGGACTCTGCTGATACACATTTTGATGTTTATAGATGTCGTAGTCCTTCCCGATGCATGTTAGGTGCCAGTCATGCAGCAGACCAGGCTTCCCCCCTGGAGTGATCTAGTGTCAGTGGCTCCCTCCCACCTTTCCCTGCAGGCTTAATCAGTTTACCATATCCCAGGTTAGATTGGTCCAACTCAGGATTTTATCCCTCCTCCATAGAGCCAGAGAGCGATTTGTTTGCCTGCAATATAAAGTATAAAACTTTTGTATTTTAATAGGCAACTGTTTTCTTCAGTAAATAGGTAGTAATGTTGCCCATTAATTAAACTGAAATTGGTGTCCTTTTAATGTCCATTCTTGCTGTACATTGTCAAGTGTTACTATTTAATTGGTTCTTAAGAATATTTAAAGACTGAGCAGTTTAAGCACGGAACTGTTATTTTGCACTCAGTTGGATAAATGAGTTGAAGCAAAAATGTTTGTGGATTTATAGGAAAAACAGTTGAAACAATTTTCATATTTTTATATAAATCTATATAGATATGATCATGGTTATGCAGCAAGTAATTTCATTTTTTCTTCCCGAATACTTCTAGGAAAAAGAGAGGAGCAGTGCACAATAGTTTCTAGCATGCTTTGAAACATTGGGATTTGTCCCAGATATCAGCTGGTATCTGTAGCTAAAACAGATCTAAATCTGTGGAAATAGCCAGGAGTTAAAATTCAGTGCGTAAGTCTAGTAATGTACTCATTGGAACTAGCCCAGGAGTTTGGCTTGACTGTCAGCAGACTAAGCAAAGCATGATGATTCCAATGGTAAATGGTTGAACAGTTGTGTTCTTGGACATAGTTCACAACTGGGACAAACTACAAGTAAATCTTTTTGGTTCTGTGGAAAACAGGAATTTGGGGAAGTATTGTACCTACACAGTAGTACAGGAGGCATGGACGAATGGGCTTTCTCCATAGCTTGGGCAGGTTTAATTCTTTACGTCTTCACCCTTGTTCCCCAGGGAATTGTAGAGAAGATAGAGGAGGACCTATGAAAAATGCTACTGATACTTTTTGCCCAGGCAGCATTGCTTGTTTTCCTGCCAAGTCTGATTAGAGAAGCCAGTTCTGCTGCCTCAGTGTGTGGAGTGCTTGACCCAGAATAGGGGGCGGTCTGTGTTTTGCATATCTTATGGACACTAAGGCTGACATTGTGGATGATCTTGCAGTCGTCCTTTTAAGCATATGTTTTTTGAGGATATGTAGGAAATGCTTGGGGGGAGGCCAAGAAACCCAACAGAAGACAATTCTTATGAAGCAAAGTGTTTAGTCATGGCCTGTTGGCTTTCCTCAATACCTCTGTTTCAGCTTTTGGCTTTCCCTTCTTTTGATTTACAGAGGGGTTTACTGAATGGTACAAAGGTTGTCAAAGTGGGAGCACCATATACATAAGCTAATTACAGCTGTGGTGTTTGACCCTGTTCCTAGTGATGGCTTTTTCTTGCTGTCTGGAGGACTTGGAGCAGAGTTGTAGGAGTTTCAGTTTAAACAAGCACTGAATCTGTTGCTTTAAAGACACTGGTGGTTCTGGGATGCATGTTGTGGCACTTATTATGGTGTCCTTAATAAGACTGTATATGAGCATTCTGCAGTGATATCTGATGTTCACAAGCCTGTAGAGTAATCGTGCTATATCCCTCACTGGTGCCTGCACGTTCATAGGTGCATACTTTGCAATGGATCTAGAGAACATGTGAAAAAGCTAGCTGCTGCAGTTGACTTGCTTCCCCTGCCCTTAAGGGACTTAGGGATACAACTGTCATGAATTTATGGCTACCCAGCCACTCGTTTAAGTTGGATTTAAAGAGAGAGAGGGAGATGTTCATCATGTTTCACTGTTGCAGTCATTAGACTTGGTTATCCTGCTGGTAGGCTACCCGCAGTCAGCCTGAATTCCAAAGTCCTGGTCCGGCGTCAGTTGCTGTCGCCTCATCCCTGACGTCAGTGCGCCAAGGGTATAAAAGATGCAGCCGACGCCGTTTTCTTCAGTCTTTATTGCCTCGTGGTGCCCGAAGCAAAAGCAGTTTGCAAGTGCTGGTCGGCAGACTCCAGAGATTTTCAAAATTGAATTTCAGATCCAAAGTCTTCAATAAAGCTAAGTACCCCGTTGGGGAAACTTTTTTCTTGTTCCAGACCGATGTCAGTAAAAGTTAACAATTATATTTCTTGTGGGAAGCAAATACCTCATAAGGATTTACATTCTTACTGTATTCCTTGCCTAGGCCCTGACCATGACGTTGCTAGTTGTCTGTTTTGTGCTATATTTAACCAACTCACTATTAAGCGTCGGTGCGATTTTGCATTTCATTACTTTGGATGAAGGTTTAACCATATAATGCTGTCGGAACAGCCGATGACAGGAGTTCATAAAAAGCACAAGGAAAAAGAAGACGGACGACGAAGCCTCCTCTAGGCCTGTCGTTGGTTCCCAATGAGGCGCTTTTGCAGCCCCTGACAACCCGCTACCTCAGAGCCACAGGCCGCCTCCGACTCCCACGTGGAGACAACTAGGCCTCTGGAAACTCAAGGTATTGGATTTACGGAAACTAATCCCTCAGATGGGTCTGGAGCCGCTGAACAGGCATCTAATTCTGAGGGTGTTTTCAGACCTACACAACTTTCTATCAAGTCAATCTCAGCATCCAAGGCAAAGTCTAAAACACCTTTAAAGACAAAGAAACAAGTACAGCATTCTCCTGGACAGTCATCCATGCCTAAGAAACAGATGCTTAAAATGGCCGAAGACCTAATTACTTTGATCAGGGGTTCCCATCCTCCTCCTGATAAAAGGCCTAGGCAAGACACTGACTATGATTCCTCTGATCAGGTTTCCATTTCATCTGATTCCTCTTCAGAACAGGGATACTCTCTTCCTCCCTCCCTATGAGGACTCTGATGCTGAAGAATCTACCCCTTCAGCCCCTCCTCCTGAGGACTATTCTTTTGGGGAAACCCTCCACACCATGAGGGAGCATTTCCACTGGGAGAGCCAAGATTATTCAGAATCCAAGAAAAGGCTCAGAGATTTTCTTTTATTGCCTCAACACGGACCTCTTGCTATTCCACCTGTACTTGACATTGTAGATGATTTTTTTTTAGAGTCCAGTCTGTCTCCTGATTCTTTACCCCATGCACCAGTTAAGCCAGATAGGTACTAGAGGGTTCCAGATTCGCATACATTTCTATATAAAAACCCTGCTGCTGACCCAGAAACTATATCTCAGGGTCCCAAAGGGGTCAAGGCTTCCACTGCAAAAATTCCTGTTCCCTCTGATAGGGATTCTAGAGCACTGGACAGTTGGGGCGAAAAAAGTTTACACCTCTGCTACTTTAGCTGTAAGGGCTTTAAATTGCCAGTTTCATATGCTTAAATATCAGCAATACCTAATGTCTCTGCTTAAACAAAAAATGATGACAAACTCTGAATGTCCTGAAAACAAGGAAATGCAGGATTTATTGCATGCAGCTGAAAAAGTGGGAAAGCATACTTTGCAATGTGGTTTTGATTCACTAGAGGCCTCTTGCAGGGCCGCAGTTACAGGATCTGTCATGCGAAGGCATGCTTGTTTAAAGGAGCAGACTCTGCCTGATCATGTTAAAGCAAAATTATTGAATGCTCCATTACAGCATGATACTTTTGTGTTAAGGCAGAAAAGGTGTTAAAGAAAATGGAGGATAAAGCGAAATCTTTTCAGACTGTAAAGGATTTCTTACAGGTTCAACCACCCAGATTTAGTAGGAACTGGCCTTCTAAAAATTGGTCCTTTCCAGTGTCAGACAGGCCACAAAGAGGCAGATACAGACACCCTAGAGGCAGATCTCAGCCCCAAGGCTCATACGGACCTAAACAATGAGGTGCTTCTACCTCCAAAAGCGGAGAAGACAAATCACAACCATATAGGAAACAGTCCCAATGACTTCCCACTGCCAATGCCAAGCACTTGGGGTTAAAGCTAGCACTTTTCTCACAAAATTGGCACATGATCACCCAGGACAAATGGGTACTGAATATTGTTTCTCAGGGCTACAGGTTCCACTTTCACACCCTTCCAAAAGCAAAAGGTATGCCAGACCTGCCACTCAGTCAATGTGCAGAGGCACAAAAGCAAATTTCATCTCTCATGGACATGAGGGCTATTCAGAGAGTACCACAGCAAGGACAGGGACAAGGATTTTACTCAAGGGTGTTCTTGGTACCTAGAAAGGACCAAAGCATGGAGACCAATACTTGACCTGTCTATTCTAAATACATTTCTGGACATTCCAAAATTCAAAACCCTGACACTGCAGCAACATCTGCCTATGCTGGGCAAAAAGGCTGGTCTCGTAACTTTGGACCTCAGAGGCATACCTGCATGTCCCAATCAGACAATCGTGCAGAAGATAGCTCAGATTCATAGCTGGCTCAATGCACTACCAATTCTCAGCACTGCCCTTTGGCTTATCTACTGTGCCCAGGGTCTTCACAAAATGCCTGGCACCAGTAATTATCTGCAAAATGCAAAGAGGAATTCAGATATATCCCTACTTGGATGACTGCCTTATTCAAGCAGAGAGCAAGGATATTCTACTAAAGCATCTGGCATTTGTAAAAAGATTACCAATTTCCCTAGGGTACACAGTAAACGAAAAGAAATCAGAACTAGTACCCTCTCAAGAGATAATATTCCTGGCTGCAAGCTTAAATACAACTGCCCAGATGGCTTATCTCACGACAGACAAAGGCAACTGACTTCTTAATTCAAAATGTTGGCAACAAAGACCCAGTTATCTGCAAGAAAAATTCTGCAGGCTTTGGGGTAAATGGCATCCTGCATTCTGCTAATTCCATATGCAAGAATGCATATAAGGAAGCTACAATGGTACCTAAAAAGTCTTGTGACTCAACATTGCCACAGCCTGGAAACATTAATTACTCTCATTCCCTGCCTGCAACAGGAGTTTCGATGGTGGGCACTGGCCTGTCACCACAAGGGACAGCCATTCACTTTACCCACAGCCAGGCAGACTCTAACAGATTCATCGGATTATGCCTGGGGGGCACACATGGCAGGAAATGTTTTCTGGGCACGTGGCCCACAAGCCAAATGCATCTACATATCAATCAGAGAGGTGCTAGCTGTTCAGAATGCCCTGACAGCCTTCAAGGATCTACTCCATCCAGGACAACTTCTGCTAAGGACGGACAATACTACAGTCATGTGGTACATAAACAAGCAAGGGGGCACACATTCCTACCCCCTCTGCAGGCAAGCCATGACTTTGTGAAGCACAGCATTGGCCTATCAAGTGCATCTGCAAGCACAATTCCTGTCAGGAAAGACAAATAGTCTAGCAGATGAACTAAGCAGAAACCTCATGGACCCTCACGAGTGGAAACTAGATCCACAAGTCTTCAGCATGATAACAAGGAAATGGGGGTGCTCAGACATCTGTTTGCCTCCCCTCACAACTGCCAAATACAGAGATTCTGCACAAGGACATCACACACAAGCATGGAAGGTGGATGCTCTGTCATTCAGCTGGAAAACCCTGACAGTATATGCCTTTCCTCCAGTGCCTCTCCTCCCCAAGGTACTCCTAAAGATCAGACAAGAGAAGCCAAAAATGATTCTGATTGCCCCAGCCTGGCCACGCCAGCACCGGTACCCAATCCTGAAGAGCTTGTCTCAAGGCCCAGCCTGGACTTTACCTCAAATTCCTCATCTTTTGACCCAACAAAACAATCAGATTCTGCACAGCCAACTCAGAACTTTAAATCTGGCTGCATGGGGAATAATATAACCACTCAAGCAGTTATGGATGTTATTTTGGAAGCCAGAAGGCCCAACACCAGAAAATCTTCTGCAGAAAAATGGAAGAGATTCTGTGCTTGGAATCGGGCACAAGGAATTGACCCGCTTGTTCCAAATATTCCTCAGATTTTACAATACCTAACTAAGATGCTGGATAAAGGCCTATCCTTCTCATCAATTAAGATCCACGCCTCTGCCATTTCAGCTCATTACAATACGGAACCACCTATTTTTTTCAAATCCACTGCTAAGGCAGTACCTCAAGAGGGGCCAAGACCCCCAAGGAGAGCACTAATGCCTACACGGGACCTCAATTTTGTCTTGGAAAAGCTCACACTGCCTCATTTTGAGCCAGCCAATACAGCTGATGTAAAATTCTTACCATGGAAAACTGCTCTGCCCATAGCAATAACTTTAGCAAGAAGAGTCTCAGAGTTACAGGCATTAATGGCAGTGGAGCCTTTTATCATTTTCCATCCGGACAGGGTTTCTCTAAGGACAAACCCAAAGTTTATGCCAAAGGTGGTATCCAGTGTGGCTCTTAATCAAACCATTCATTTGCCTACCTTTTATCCAAATCCCAAGAATAAAGGGGAGAGACTTCTGCATTCTTTGGGCATACGCAGACAGCTACGCTTCTACTTGGACAAAACTAAAGCTTTCAGAAAAACTGAGCAACTTTTAGTGGCATATGCTGCAAGATCACAAGGAAAGGCAATCTCAAAGCAGACTATTTTAAAATGGATAGGACACTGCATTTGTTTCTGCTATGCACAACATGGCAAATCGGTGCCTAAGGGCATTAGGCCACATTCTACCAGGGTAGCGGCCACATCAGCAGCTTTTCTCAGAGGAGTACCAACCAAGGAAATTTTGGAGGCTGTAACTTGGATTTCAGTGCACACTTTACCAAGCGCTACCACTTACCTCTTTACTCTAAATCCAGAGCAGGCTTTGCCACTGCAGTTCTGCAGGGCCTCATAGCCACTCCTAATTCTGTTTAGACCCAGCCGCCCAACCTCAGCTTTGGGATTCAACCCAAGTGTAATGACTGCAACAGTGAAACACGATGAACATAGTACAGTTGTGTACCTACCATAAATGTAGATGTTCTAGTGTATTCACTGTTGCAGTCCAGGTTACCCACCCACCATCCCCCTTTCTTTGCTGGGACTTATCTGTACTTCTCTATTCTATACAACCTATGTGGTGTATTTGCTTGTAGATGAAGGTATTTGTTTTAGTGCATGCTTTTTATAAGCAATGTTTTTAGCCTACCCTTTTGGGGGCACCTGACATCTGGGGCAAGAAAAACTGAAGAAAAGGGCATCGGCTGCATCTTTTATACCCCTGGCGCACTGATGTCAGGGATGAGGCGATAGCAACCGACGCCGGACCACGACTTTGGAATTCAGGCCGACTGCGGGTAGCCTGCCAGCAGGATAATCCAAGTGTAGCATGTAGCTTGGAGGGATTGGGATTTCTTTATGTGGAGCATGTCCAACAGCTCTGGGTTTGACATGTCTTTGTATGTTGGACAGAGATCGCCTCTGAGTAGGCGATATGCAGCGGAGTAAAGCTGGAGTGTTTTTAGACTGTCTGCGTAGGGCATCTGTTTGAGGCCAGTAATCCTCTTTGTGAGGTATTTCTGTGGCCTTTCCAGTTGTAGATGTCTTGTGAGGTACATACCAAAAGGGGCGTTGTACTCTATAATGGGTCTAATGAGTGATGAGTAGAGGGGAACAATGACATCTCTTTTTCTGGATGAGAAACCTTTTGTGATGAGGTGAGCCACATAGGATTTCCTGACCACTGTGGTGATGTGATTATCAAAGGAGAGACTACTGTCCACCTGTGTCCCAAGGTCTCCTATCACACTTTTGGCGTTAAGTAGACTACCACATAAGGGGCAGTTCATGGGTACAGAGTTTTTTACCAAAGGGGATGACAATATACTTTTTGGCATTGAGCTTCAGGCCATGGCTTTGACACCAGGCATCTGTCTCATTGAGGCCCTTTTGTAGTATGTCTACATCGTTAGGAGTTTTGAGTATGGCTCCTAGCTTGCAGTCATCTGCAGACTTTGTTAGCCAAAGACCTTCTGTGTTAGCCTGTACTTCAGAGAGGTAGATACCAAACAGGAGAGGACCCAGGACTGAACCCTGTGGTACTCCAATTGTCACTGGTCTGAAGTTGGATTTGGAGTCTGCTACTTTCACAGTGTGGATTCTGTCCGTGAGCCAGTTGGCAATCCATTTTGTGACATGGGGATTTATACCTAGTTTAGTGAGCTTATCTATAATTCCAGAGTGTGGGGGATGGTGTCGAAAGCCTTGGCGAGATCTAGATAAGCTGTGTGAACCACCTTACCCTCATCTATGGCTTTGGTGACTGCTTCAAAGAAGTCAATCAGGTTTAGGAGACATGATCTGCCTTTTACAAACCCGAACTGGGTAGGATCCAGAGTTTGAAGATAACTAATGTCCGAGTTCCATGATGATACGTTCCATGGCCTTGCAGACAGGCTCGTCAGGCTAATGGGGCGGTAGTTCCCTGGGTCTGTCATGGCTCCCCCTTTGTGAAGTGGGATAACCATTGCAGTGCGCCATTCAGTGTGCACAAAACCTGAGGTGAGGCTATGATTGAACATGGTACTTGGGTAGGGTGCCAGTTCATGCTGTAGTTCGTGTAGAACGCAGCCTGGGATATTGTCAGGTCCCATGGATGCTGTGTTCTTGGCTTTGGAGAGTGTGTTTTTTAACTGTGCAGCCGTGATTACAGGAACTTTACATTATTCGGTATAGAGATGGGCCCTCTAGGGGGTGAGAGGGGGTAAAGTTAGCACTGAGCCTATCTGCCAGGATGTTGGCAATATCAGTTGGCTCTGCATATTTAGTGCCATTGTGCTGTAACTCAGAGCTGGTCTGAGTGTTGCCATTGAGATTCTTGACATAGCTATAAAATGCTTTGTGGTTGTCTTTAGAGTCAGTGGCAATTTTGTTTTCGTAACTAGCTTTGGAGGATTTTATGAGGGATCTCTGCTTCTGAGGTTGACCAGGGAGTTCCTCCAGTCATGGGATTTTACTCTTATTTTATTTTTTTTTTTTGCAGCAGTTTTTTTCTTTTGTTGTTTGTTTATGGCAGAGGACCGCCAGCTTGGCTTCCTTTTTTTTGGAGGATGGCATCTTGGTTCTATTAGGGATGGCATGATCCATGCACTTGTGTAAGTGCTTATAAAATGCATTTGTGTAGGATTCAGCAGTTGTAACTGTATTATCTGTCTGCATGGGTGTCCTGAAGTTTGCCACTTCTGTCAGAAGAGTGAAGTTGGCTTAGGAGAAGTTTTTGGTTTCCCTACTTGGGGGTGGGGGGGGGCGGGATGTGGATGTCTAGAGTGATTAGCTTGTGGTCGGATCTGACCAATGAGGAATTGACCTCTGGTGTGGAACACCGGTTGCCCATGTTGGTAATGACCAGGTCTAGAATATTGCTGCCCCTGGTGGGGGTGTGAATAAATTGATCCAAGGCAAAAGAGTTGGTACAGGAGTAGTTTTCCCAGTTAATGGTGGGGTATTTGAAATTGCCCATTATTAGGGTGTTGGGTTGTACCGTAATACTTTCTAGTGCATCAAGAAATGAGGAGTGGGAATCCTGGGGCATGGTGGGGGGGTCTGTAGCTAGCTACAATTTGGATTGCGGTCTTGCCCAGAGTTAAATGCACTGGGATAGTCTCTGATGCATTATGCTATGCAACTAGCCTGGAGGTGTGGATATCCTTAGTGAGTATGGACATGCCTCTATCTTTAGTTCTTCATTCCAGGTTAGGTGGCCGAAAGGTGTGGTATGAATTGTAGCCTGGTAACGCAGGGGTGCTCTCTGGAGCTTTGAACCAGGTCTCTGTCACTGCACAGATGTCTATGATGTCCTTCATGGATGCATCTGCAGTCATAACAACTGGGTTGTCCTGTCGTCAGGCAGCCCTTCGGTCGGCCGGATTCCAAAGTCCGGGTCCGGCTTCGGCTGATGTCGCACTTCACCCGACGTCATCTCTGCTGGTCTTCGGGTATAAAGGCATCAGCCGACGCCATTTTCCCCAGTCTTTCTTGCCGCGTGGCGCCCGAAGCAGAAGCTGTTCGCAAGTGCCGGTCGGTCAGATCCAGAGATTACTACTACCGAATACTACGAAGACTTCTAAAGCTAAGTACCCGTTGGGGACTCTTTCTTGCCTCAGCCGATGTCAGAAAAAGTCAATAACTGTTTAACTTGTGGGAAACAAATACCTCATAAAGATTTCCACTCTTTACTGTTTGCCTTGTTTAGGCCCAGACCACGACGTAGCAGCCTGTTCGGCCTGTGCTTCATTCAACCGATGAACGCTTAGGCGTCGGTCGGAGTTTGCTGAACAGTTTTTCGGCTCAGATTTTGCGTACATTATGCCGTCGGATCCTCCGACTACCCAAATTGTTAAAAAACGCAAAGAAAAAGACCGACACTCGCGGTCCGCGGTTTCGGCCGAAACCATGGTTAAGCAAACCGCGAGTGTCTCGGTTTCGGCTGAAACCGAGAAAACCGATCAAAGTACAGCTGAATCAATGACTACTACTGAGGTTCCTACTACCTTACTTGAATCGGCCTCAGAAATTTTACCTACAACAGTGGTTACTAGTGACTTATCAGACACCATCCCTTTGGATGTCTCTACCCCAGCACGTGGTGCTGCTAGGCCTCCTGCAGCCATGTCTATTAAGGCCTTTGCCAGGGCTAAAGCAGCCAAATCTACTAAATCAGTGCCTGTTAAACCCCTCAACCAGGCCCTCTTCTAGTTCACAAATGCTTACTCTGGCAGAAGATTTAATATCCTTAATTAGGGATCTCAATCTCACCCAGACAGGGCCTCTCAGCCCCAGAAAAGAGACCTAGAGCAGAGCCCCGAGCCTGTGTCCTCTGATGATTCTGCGGATGACTCAGATATTGCAGACCAGCCAGAGGCTCCTTTCTCCAATTATGAAGACTCAGATGCTGAAGAATCCATTCCAGCTGCTTCTCCACCAGAAGAATTCTCCTTTGGGGAAACCTTACATGCCATGCGAGAACAATTCCAATGGCAGGAACAGGATTTCTCAGATTCCAGAAAAAGACTTAGGACTTTTCTGCACCTTCCACAACACAGGCCCTTAGCTATACCTCCTGTCCTCCCTGTTGTGGACGATGCATTTAATGATGTCTGCACTGCACCAGATTCCTTACCTCCAGCCCCTGCCAAACCAGATAGATTTTACAGGGTACCAGACACTCATCATCACCTATACAAGGCCCCACTTGCAGACCCCGAAACTATATCCCAGGGGCCTAAGGCAGTAGCCTCGACCACAGAAAAAAACCCTATTCCTTCTCAAAGAGAAGCCAGGTCTTTAGATAGATGGGGCAAAAAAGTTTACACCTCAGCTACTCTCTCAGCTAGAGCATTAAACTGTCAGTTTCACATGATACAATACCAAGAGTTTATGCTTGATCAGTTAACTAAAAAGCTATCCTCTGATGACTCTATAGATAAGAAATATGTATTAGAAATGGTAAATAACATACAACAGGTTAGTAACCATTCCTTAAAATGTGGCTATGATGCACTGGAGGCTTCATTTAGGTCAGCCATGACTGGCACAGTGATAAGAAGACATGCATGGCTGAAGGAACAGGTCTTACCGGATCAGGTTAAAGCTAAGTTATTAGATGCTCCTATGGATAAGGCCAGTTTGTTTGGTACACCTGCCCAGCAGGTAATGAAGAAAATGGAAGAAAAGGCAAAATCTGTACAAACAGTTAAAGATTTCTTGCAGGTTCAGCCCCCAAGGTTCAGCAGGAACTGGCCTGCCAAAAATTGGTCCTTTCCTGACTCCACAAGATCCCAAAGGGGCAGGAATAGACATTCCAGAGGCAGAAATCAATCCAGAAGGGGTGCCTACAGAGGCGACAGTGGCAAGGTAATAACAGAGGCACAGACACAGCCACTACCACTACAACAGCACAAGCACAATGACTTGATTCTTACTCCGCCTACCAGGGAACAAATAGCAGCACCATTAGGCGGAAAATTAACCTTATTTTCAAAGAACTGGCACTATATCACAAAAGACAAGTGGATTTTGCAAACCATAGACCAAGGTTACGGTTCCACTTCCACACTTTACCAGTCAAAAGAGGAATGCCAAACCTGCCTCCAAATCAAAAACAGAAGCTCTACAGCAGATAATGCAATTAACAAAGATGAGAGCTGTGGAAAGAGTACCAATAACAGAACAAGGCAAAGGATTCTACTCCAGACTATTCCTAGTTCCAAGAAAGGAAAAAGTTGGAGACCTATTCTCGACCTGTCCACCTTAAATACATACATCATTGTCCCAAAATTCAAAATGCTGACCCTACAGCAACTTCTTCCCATGCTGGGCAAGGAGTGTTGGCTGGTAACTCTAGATCTCAAGGAGGCATACCTGCACGTCCCCATTCGACCAATTTGCAGAAGATACCTCAGATTTCTTGCAGGATCAGAGCACTATCAATTCTCAGCATTGCCCTTTGGCTTATCTACTGCGTCCAGAGTATTCACAAAATGCCTGGCATCAGTAATCGCCCACTGCAGACTACAGGGAATACAAATTTACCCATACCTGGACGACTGCCTGCTACAAGGGGACAACAAGAGCAAGCTGACAACAGATTTACAAAGGGTCATTTACTTGCTACAAGCACTGGGATACACAGTCAATTTACAAAAGTCAAGGCTGATACCATCCCAAACAAGGACATTCTTGGGCGCGGAATTGGACACAGTAAAACAAATGGCATTCCTAACTGCAGAAAAACAAAAAGAACTTCTTTACTTCTTGACACTAACAAGACAAAACAAGCTAACAGCAAGAAAAGTTCTGCAGGCCTTGGGCTTCATGGCATCATGCATAATCTTGATTCCACATGCCAGACTACATATGAGAAAACTACAGTGGTACCTAAAGAATTTATGGTCCCAACACAGGCACAGCCTAGAAGCAGAAATTCCACTAATCCCATGCCTAAAACAGGAGTTCCTATGGTGGGCTCAAGCATGCCAGTCAAACCCAGGCCTACCCTTTCACAACTATCAAGCAAGCCAAACCATCACAACAGACGCCTCAGACCTAGGATGGGGGGCTCACATGCTGGACAAATGCGTACAAGGATTGTGGACGCAGGACCAGCTTCACCTGCACATCAACCTAAAAGAAATGCTGGCAGTAAAACTGGCAATCCAGAAATTCAGACCATTTCTCAAAGAAGGCCACTTGATGATAAGGACAGACAACACCACAGTCATGTGGTACATCAACAAACAGGGAGGCACTCATTCATACCCCCTATGCCGAATGACTTTGGACCTTTGGAACCTGGCACTCAGCTACAACATCCAGTTACAGGCAATATTTGTACCGGGAAAGGAGAATACTCTAGCAGACATGTTAAGCAGAACCACCTCGGATGCTCACGAATGGATGCTACACCCGGACATCTTCAAGACCATCTCAAAGAAATGGGGAATGCCTCAGATAGATCTATTCGCTTCCCCTCTCAATCACCAGCTGAAAAAATTCTGCACAAGGACTTTCCACCCACTTGCATGGAAACTGGATTCGCTCTCCTTCAGCTGGAAAGATCTGACAGCATATGCATTCCCACCTCTTCCCTTGATACACAAGGTATTACTAAAAATCAAGGAGGAACGTCCAAGGATAATCCTGATAGCTCCAAACTGGCCAAGACAACACTGGTACCCATTGCTGAGGAGCATGTCTCGGGACAAAATGTGGTCAATACCCCTGATGCCTTTGATGTTAACTCAGAACAACTACAGCATCATGCATCCAAACCTAAAAACTTTGCAACTGACTGCATGGAACATCACATAGCAGCAACTAATCCAGAACTTTCCCAAAGGGTTGAAGACATTATCCTTGAAGCCCGCAGACCTTCAACAAGAAGGAACTATGCAGGAAAATGGAAAAGGTTTGTCATTTGGAGTGCTGAAAGAGGAAAAGATGTGTCGAATATAGATATTGCTAACATTCTGGAGTATTTGGCAGAGCTTCTACATACAGGCCTGTCCTATTCCTCCATCAAGATACATGCATCAGCTATTTCAGCAGAATACAGCTTTGATCCACCTGTCTTTTCACATCCTTTACTCAGGCAGTTCCTCAGAGGGATCAAGAATGTAAAACCTCCTAGGAAACCACCATTGCCAGCTTGGGATTTGAACTTTGTGCTAGAAAAATTGACACTCGCACCTTTTGAACCAGCAGCAACAGCAGACCTACAGCATCTATTGTGGAAAACTGCTTTCCTACTGGCAATAACCTCAGCAAGGAGGGTTTCTGAACTTCAGGCCCTAATGGCAGTACAACCCTTCCTAATCTTCCACCAAGATAGTGTCCATGAGGACTAACCCTACATTTATGCCTAAGGTGGTATCCAGAGTGTCTTTAAACCAGGCAATCCACCTACCTACTTTCTTCCCCAACCCACAAAACAGAGGGGAAAGAATGCTGCATACCTTGGATGTACATAGATAGCTACGCTACTACCTGGACAGAACAAAAAGTAACAGAAAAACTGACCAGCTTTTTGTAGCCTATGCAACAGGAAGGGAAGGAAAACCTATTTCCAAACAGACAATCTCCAAATGGATAGGAAATTGCATACGATTCTGTTACTCCTTTCATGGAAAACCAATTCCACAGAACATAAGGCCTCATTCTACAAGGGCAACAGCCACTACCACAGCCTTCTTACGAGGAGTAGCAACCAAGGACATCATTGAGGCGGCTACTTGGACCTCCGTGCATACATTTGCCAAGCATTATAATTTACCTCTGTATTCCAGATCCCGAGCAGGGTTTGCCACTGCTGTACTGCAAGGGATCCTAACCACACCATAATCTATTCTTCCTCCTCCCCTAGTTGGCTATGGTATTCTACCCAGTTGTTATGACTGCAGATGCATCCATGAAGGACATAGTACAGTTTTGTACCTACCATAAATGTAGATGTCCGAACTGGATAGCATCTGCAGTCAGGATTACTCCCTCCTTCCCTCTGTGGTACTCCTAGGGTATTTACCCTCCTAATAGCTAGCTGGTGGGGGGAGTCTCTTATGGTGTATTTGTTTGTATATATGTACATACATGCTTATTTTTTGTGTTTGCATTCTATTTTTTTTGGAAACATTGGCATTTATCCAAAATTTAGCCTTCCAAGAGGGCAACTGGCATCTGGGGCAAGAAACACTGAGGAAAATGGCGTCGGCTGATGCCTTTATACCCGAAGACCAGCAGAGATGACGTCTGGTGAAGTGCGACATCAGCCGAAGCCGGACCCGGACTTTGGAATCCAGCCGACCGAAGGGCTGCCTGACGACAGGACAACCCAGTTGTTATGACTGCAGATGCTATCCAGTTCGGACATCTACATTTATGGTAGGTACAAAACTGTACTTTCTCCATTTTAAGAAGTCTCGAGTGAGTGCATTTTGAGGTTTAGACTTCTAGCATTGAGTAGCATTACACTCAGATTTTGCTTGCTTTATACCTGTTACGGTGGTGAATTTGTCATTTGAACCTTGCCTACAAAAGGCACTATAGGGGTGGCAAGAGCATTAGCCAGTATCCGGAATCTCAAGGGTGACAGGTGCAGGTCATCTCTGGCAAAGCATCGTGGTCAGCCGATCATGTCGTCCCAGGCAGACAAATACTGGATCCCCTTAGAATGACACCAGAAGCTTAGCCAATTGTTGAAGTCCATCATTTTGTCCTTTTACTGTGGTATCCTTCTGGGTGATGGCAGGATTCTACTCTGGGCTAGGTTCATACCTGCCTGGGCTACAAGATCGGAAAACTCCTCCATGTCTCTTTTCATGTAGTCCAGGGTGGTACGTCTCAGGTCATTCTCACCAACATGCATAATGACAGTGTCATATTTGTACTTGCTGTGGAGTGACCCGAGTGAGTGCGTTATGTGGCGGGTCCTGGCAGCTGACAGTAACTTTCTCCTTGTTTAGCCTGGTGAGTGGAACATTGCTGTGCCTGACTATAGAGTCACCTATGACTAGAGTGTTTGGTACGTTATGCATTATGGGCTGTGGGTGAGAGGCACACTGAGTTTGTGACTGTGTCATTTGGGTTGTGTTTGGGAGTAGAGTTTGCTTGAGTTTCTGCTTTGGAAGTCCCTGATGCTTGGGCAGGTTTTTATTGAGAGCCTCTACGAATGTAGGTGTGTATTCTGTGTTTCTGTGTGTGTGTTTTGGTGGTGTAGGTTTTGAGGGACTATGTGATGAGTGTGGTATGGTGCAAGTGTTTACCTTTTCTTGACTGTCTAGTCCAGTCTTGGGTGAAGAGAGCTTTGCTTCCAGTTTGGCTATATAAGTGCATCTCTCACAGGTTTTAGTGTTGGGTGGTAGGAGGAGATGGTTGTCTCTGTACATGAGAATTGCTGCATTGCCCCAAGATGCCCAGATTCATGAGGTAGAGAGGAGAAGCCACCGGGAGTTGACCCTTAGACATGCCTGGATAGCTGCTTAAGTACTAAAAACTGCTTTCCTCTAGACAAGTGAGGAAAGTTGAGTGCTGTAGTAATTTGCAGCTTATGTAGTGCTTACGAGTTCTGAACTAGTGCAGAGTTCAAAGAAACTGGTTTGATTTAAATGCTGAAACTAGAAAACTGGCTAGTCCTAAGAAACAAAATTAAGCTAGGCTTTCCTCCAGCACAGAAAGGCTTGGGGGCTCAGAAGCATACAAACAGACTAGACCACTTGCAGGAAAGGCAGGAAACGAGCTTAATTTTTTTTTTCCTTCCCAGATGCTCTTTGTACACAGTAGGAGTGCCTGAAATCAGAATATGATCTCACTGCACTCAGTTGAGTGAGCAAATGAGATGGGCTCAGAAGGAGTATCCAAACAAATTTACAAGAGGGACGGGCAGTTTCAAAGCCACCAAGATTAACACCAAAATAAAACCAGGGAGAGTGGGCTTAGAACTAACTGAAAAAACAGACCCCTGGATTCTCAAAAGCTTGCACTGAGTGTTAGAGTAGTGTATGACGTCACACGGGTAAGATGTCTGCTGTGTGATCCAGGAACAGCCTGTAGGGGCTTGCACAAGAGCTGCTAAAGCTAGTCTTGCACGGACAGCATCCTGGTATGCAAATGACCTCATTTGCTGGTGAAATCCATGCAAATTAGTTAAATTTGAGATCCAGCAAACACTAACCTGTCCATGGAAGATTAGTGTTACCTGCAGAAATGTAGTCCGTTGGTAATGGAGTACATTTCTGCAAATAGTTAAATGGAGCTATGACCGCTCCAAATAAAGGATGCATACAGTTAAGGAAGCATGCCAGTGGCCAAATATAAGGCCATTGGCAGTGCAAAATGTTTAAAAACATAAAAATTTAACTTTTATTTCCCCCCGATCTCCGATGTTTAAGCATAGCACAGCACCTCGCAAACTTGCGGCGCTTAAAAAAACAAGAAAATTATTTACAAAAAGCCAAAATAGGCATTTTCACTAAAAAGCTTATTCTGCCATGCAAGTGAATGGCAGGCTGAAGACAACTTGGCTATTGACTAGTGGTTGCTAAGGGGGTGAAGCTCAGTGTGAGAGATGTAACCATGAATTACTAGGCAATCCTATGCAAATGAGGATAAGGATAGTGAATCTCAATTTTCCCCAGCGTGTGAGGCATGTCCCAAGAGTGCAAGATTTGGAGTAGGTGAGTGTAAGGCTAGAATATAGATGACATCATGAGGGGGTGTGTCAGACGTTAGCTAATTGCAGCACAGTAGCTTGTGTTTGCCCTGAGTTGCTCAGGATTGCAAAGGGACGTGTCTACAGTTGTCCTGTTTGAAAACCTCAAACCCAAGGTGCGCACTGTTATAAGATGGGAAACTCCTTGCAAACATGCACACAGCATGTGCGCGCGTTGTCACATGTTTGCACGGCGCTTCCTCCCCAGGAGGAAACGGAAAGGCAAAAGGAAGAAAAAGAAGTAGTAGGAAGTTAACCAAGGAGAACTAGCAGAGCTGCCAGGTGAAATATATCAGAATCAGCCAATTACACAGGCAGCAGACTAGCCCAGCACTTTAAACTCTGCAAACACCATTCCCCCCTGTTTTTTCTCAAGAACTCTGCAACACTGCAGTATACAAAGAGGGAAAGCTTAAAAAGCTTAAGTCAGGCAAAATGTTAGGGGCTGCTCTTGATATCATAAACCAACATGTGCAAGGTGGTGGTGATGTTGTGAATGCTGCTAAGCAACCCACAGTGAGGAGACTGAGAAGAGTGAACAGACCCAGGGTAACCTACCAGGGGCTACATGAGCTGGAGATAGTGGAGCGCTATAGGGTGGACAGGGACCTCCTACAGCAAATTGTTGAGGTGTGCCAACAGAAGGGAACCCATCCCAGTAGATACCAAGGTATGTGTTGGCCTAAGAATACTAGCTACAGGTACCTTCCAAAGACCAACTGGTGATATGATGGGGATTTCACAGGCATCAGCATCTAGGGTACTCCACCAGTTCCTGGATGCCATGTCAACACATGTTGGTGAGCACATACATTTCCCCAGCACCCTTGAGGCGTTGGCCAGCAATATGCAACTGTTCCACCAAATAGCAGAATACCCAGAGGTAGTGGGTGCTATAGACTGCACTCACATATGCATCAAAGCACCACCCAGTGAGCAGGGTAGGGTCTACATCAACTGCAAGGGCTTCCCTTCCATCAACTGCCAGGTCGTGTGCGATGCCCAGGGCATAATAATGAATGTGTGTGCTGGCTGCCCTGGAAGCTATCACGATTCCCACATCTGGCATCTGGCGCAGCTGTACCAGAGATTTGCCAATGGGGACATCCCTGATGGTCAACTAGTGGTGTTTGCTGGATACGCACTGGAGCCGTGTCTGATGACACCTATCAGAAATGCACACACACCTGAACAAGAACTCCATAATAAGGCACACGCACAAACAAAAATCATAATAGAGCATGTGTTTGGGATGCTCAAGTCACGGTTCCCGTGTCTGGACACATCTGGTGGTGCCTTGCAGTACTCCCCAACTACATGTACCCAAATTGTTATGGTATGTGCCATGCTACACAATATGCGGAAACAGCTGCAGCAGGAACAGCATGGGGCAGGGCCAAACAGCCCCCCACCATTGTCAAGGCCTGCACAGGCACAGTGTGATTCGGAGGGGGAACAACCTGAGCCTGCCCCAGTAGGCAGAAGGAGGCGTGCCCAGTATGCCTTGGCTTTGGCAAATAGGCAACGCATAGCACATTCACTGATTCAGTAGGAACCCTGGAAATAACACCTCTCTCTGACTCGCACATACAGTAGAAGGGATGCCTAACTTGACACTACCTATTTTCAAATATGTATAGGGAGTGTATTATGTGCATCCGACATAGGCAGCCCAGCAGCACCACCCTCATTATTGGCACAGACGCAACTTAAGTCACTCGCACATACCAGTTGGGGGGGGGGGTCACATACCTAACCATCACAGCCAGCAGGACAGTTGTACGCAAACACAAACAAATGCTGTATCATGCCCTCTGAAGTGGCCTATGGGTAACTTCCCCCATGCCTTTGCAGATGGACAACAGCAGGCCAGGCAGTGTGATGTGGGTTGGATAGGCTATGAAATCACAAATTAATATGCGTGTAATTGGAAGCAAAGGTCTGTAGTACATTGGTATGCCTCAAGCCAGTACGATAGGCAACAGTACAGACTGAAATGGAGTACCTGACATAGCAGTGCAGGCCTAGCAAATGTGTATGCGTCAGGTGTACCAGTCATCCCATGTAGACCCACAGTAGCAATCAGGTGTGCCCCCCCCCCCCCCGGGTAGAAATGTACAAATAGCTGTCCCCCTTGTATGTAGAAATGTTAAGTCTATGCAAATTGACTCATGGAAGCCCTGCAGGCACAGCGTGCTTCCTGTCGCTGTACACCACAAAGGTGAGCCCCGAGGTAAAAACCAACTTGATTTTTCACACACATATAGTATATATGCCCATAGTGGGCATGCTCACACACAAATTTCAGTCAACATACTGTAAGGTCATACTGGGCATGCTCACACACTTAGGCCATGTCTGAGTACAGCAGTGGGCCACACATCTGGCAGTTGCAGTTCTTATTCCGGACACGTCACTATTCACCAATCCTGCCTTGCGCACACAGTGATATGAAAACAGACCCATATAATATATTGGACTCCTGTCATAATCAAACTATGTAATACAAGTACTTAAGTTGTTCAAAGAAAGTTAAAATCCAAAGAAGATCAATAAATCTCTGATCAGTATCATCAAGAAACAATGAGCACTCCTAACATTATCCAAGCCGAGCTCTGCCAAAAATATTGCCAAAGATTCCATAGAGAACCATGAAACTTTCTTTAGCTATGTCATAAATATCGATGTAAACTCATATATGTTCTGAGTTAGTGCAAGTGTAAATGAATACATGACTGACATTGCCAACATCTTGTCAGACAGGTTAATACATATTTAACCCCCCTCTCACTGACAAAAGGGCCCATTACCATACCTGGAGATTCTGAAAACCCAGAAATCACATATACAATGGTTAAGCAACTCGATCCAAACCTAAAAATACGGCGTCTATGGGATGACCTGGTGCCCCTGGTTGTGTCATATGTGAACTCCAAAACAAACAGACCCTTCACCTGAACAGTCTTTCGAGAAACACCCTCTGTACAGGATATGAAACTGTTGAATGGGTTACAGCAACGTTTGGCACACTGCAGAAGTGTTGGTGCACAACAGACCATGGGAACTATTGTCTTATAAGACTAATAAGCCTGATCTACAAGGCCATGGAGTCCATTATGGAACTCATAAACAGAGCTATTAGGAGCCTACAAACACCGAACCTTACCCATTTTGGTTTGGTCAGGGGCAGATCATGGTCCCTAAACCTGCTAGACTGTTTTCAGGGCAATTACCCAGGGCATACATCAACGAAATGAGCTCCACATGGCCTACATAGACTTTGAAAAGCTCTTTTCTAACATCCCACACACGTCGTATCCACAAAATCAACAACCTGTGCATAAACACGCATGTCATCTGATGGATTGCCAACTGGGACAGATAGTTCCCACAAGGTAAGAATTGTGGTCTCCCTGATGGACTGTAAGCTGGAAACAACTGCTGTCCCTCATGGCTCAGTCCTGGGACCCCTCCTGTGTGGTGTATACTTTTCAGAAGTACAGTCAAACACACGAGGGCTATGGTTAGCGAAGTTTGTGGATGACTGCAAAAAGGTTGTCATAATCGATGTTTGGGATAACAGAGACATTCTTAGAAAAGGTCTCAGATGTGATGTCAAAATTATGGCCTCTAGCTACAGTCCTACAAATACCACATAGGTGCCAACACCCTAAATATGGAGGTAATAATAATGGATCTATGGACACGTGGATAGTCATCTCTTCTTTCACAAACACATTCACAAAGTGGTTAGAAAATCATGCTGTGCCCCCCCACTAATTGCCAAAGCTTTTGCATGTAGGTCAAAGGAGGTTCCCTCTACTCAGTCATCAGACCCATCAGAGAGTAGCACGACACACTTGCGATGCATCTGACTAGGCACCTTCAGCATCTGGAAAGACCACTGAAGTACTTCAACAAGAGGATTACTGGCCTCAAACAGTTGCCCCATGCAACAAGACTGAAGTAACTCAATCTGTACTCTGTTGCATACCGTCTACTCTGGCGATCTGTGCCCAACATATAGGTTCATGTCCAATGCAGAACTGATGTACATGCTCTATCTGAAGTAAACCCAAGCTCACTGTGCCACATGCTCTAGGGATATAATCATCACAACAATAAACAGAACATGTTGGAGGGATACATTACTAACTCAGACTTCCCTTGCTTTGGAACAGGCTCCCAACCTACATTAAGCTGAGTCCCTCACTGACAGTCTTTCAGAGAAGCCTTGATGAATGTATGTGAAACTGATCTTTCACACCATGGATCACTTCATCAGCTCTACTACACTGAGGCATAGGGAACTAACCACAGGTGTGGTGATAGCTGCACACTCTGGCCATACTAATATATGCCTTCAGGCAGATGGCCTATTACCTACCTATGTACCTATATATGTAGGGGGGAACACAGTATAATAAGCCAAAGATGGATGGGCAGAGATGTGTGCAAGAGGGTGATCATGACAAGGAGCCATCCAGGACTGTCCCACCCAGCAAACATCCCAATGGCACAAAAGACATGAGGTGCACATATCACTTACTGTACATAATAGCCACCAGTATCTGTAAGCATTGGAGTATGTGGTCCATGTGCCTGCTGTACAACATGAATGTACAATGAAGTACACATGTACTATTTGTAGACATGTACCTGTCACATAGGTTCATAGATATGTAGTAGACTATCTTCACGAAGGCATATATTAGCCTAGTCAAGTTGTGCAGCTTTCACCACCCCATTGGTTAGACTGCTAAGCCCTAGTTCTAATAGTTAGTACCGTAAGCCCCTGTCTAGTGGGGCTGCTGATGTGATCCCCGGCGAGAATTGTCAGTTTCCCATCCACTCATCAAGGTTCCTATTGAAGAGCGTCAGCGAGGGGCTCTGTCTTATGTACATTTGGGACTCCGTTCCACAGTAAGGCAAGTCTCTGGGATGGTAATCTATCCCTCCAGCATATTGTATTCATTGTTGTGATAAGGTTCATATCCATGCAGTGTGTAGTGCGACTCAATTTTGTTTTCCTTAGATGGAGCATGTTCAACAGTTGTGTTGGACATGGCTCTGTATGTTAGGAAGAGTTTGCCTCTGAGTAGACAGTACGCAACAGAGAACAGATTTCGTTTTTCCAGTTGTATTGCATAACACAACTGTTTGAGGCCAGTAATCCTCTTGGTGAGGTACCTCCGTGGTCTGTTAAGCTGCTGGATATGCCTAGTTGAGTACATCCAAAATGGTATGTTGTACTCAATGATGGGTCTGATGACTTGAGTAGAAAGCCACCACTACCTCTTTTAATCTTGATGCAAATCCTTTGTTGATTAGGTGGGCCACATAGGATTTCCTAACCACTTTGGCAACATGGTTGTCAAAGGAAATATGACTATCTACTTGTGTCCCCAGATCCCTTATTACCTCGTTAGTTTTTAGGGGGTGACACCTATGTGGTAGTTTGTGGGTACTTTGTTTTTCCCAAAGGGGATTACTGTGCATTCTTTCGCATTGAGCTTGAGGCCATTATTCTGACACCACACATTTGTCGGGTGAGTCCCTTCTACAGAATATTTGTATCATCCGGGGAATCTGTTATGGCACACACTTTACAGTTCCCAGCAAACTTAGTCAAATCCTCCTATGTTGGCATGTACTTCTGAGAAGTATATACCAAACAGGAGGGGCCCCAGGACTGAACCCTGGGGGGGGGGGGACACCAGTTGTTACCGGTTTAGAGTCTGACATGTAGCCAGAAACTCTTAATTTGTGGGATCTATCTGTGAGCCAGTTTGAAATCCATCTTGTGATGTATGGATTTATGCCCAGGTTGGTGAGTTCATCTATGATACCTGACTGGGGAATGGTGTCTAAGGCCTTAGCGAGGTATAGGTAGGCTGTGTGGAGATCCTTTCGATCATATGTAGCCTGAGTAACTGTTTCAGAGAAATCCACCCAGTTCAGGAGGCATGATCTGCCTTTGAAGAAGCCAAACTGGGTGTGCTCAACTGTGTGAAGGTTCCCAATGTCTTAATTGTTGAGTTCCATTATGATTGGCTCCATTGCCTTGCAGATCTGACTCGTCAGGGTCATATTGCGGGAATGCCAAGGATCTGTTGTGACCCCACCCCTGTGGAGTGGGAACAACGTTGCTGTGCAACATTCTATGGGTACATATCCTGTAGAGAGGATGTAGAGAGAGGTGTAGGTATCCTTGATGAATGTGGATACATCCCGGCCCTATGTGTTATGATCCAGGTTTTGATGTCTGAAGGTATGGAATGAGTAGCATCCTGGTAGTGCTGGTGTGCTCTCTGGAGCCTTGAACTAGGCTTCTGTTACTGCACAGATATCAATATTCTCCATACTGAGAAGTGCCTTGAGTGTGTGCATTTGGAGGCTGAGACTTCTGGCATTGAGTAGCATTTAGCTCACTTTGTGGTTATTTGTGTTGGTTTGTCCTTTGAGCTTTGCCTAAAAAAGGTAATATGGGGACAGGAAGAGCCTTGGCCAGTATTTAGAAGCATTAAGAATCCTGCACTTGCCAACTGTGTATGTGTGTGTCTGTCTCTCCCTGGGGAGAGAACAACCTTTTTGGAGACTACTCGCACCCCTTAAAAGTGATATACTCCTCTTTGTCAAGTCTGATGATGTCACCATCCTGCAAATACACCTGTGGGAAGGTGAAATCCCAGTAATGTGTATAGTGCCTCGTGTGAACGCGTACTGCTGTAGTATCATAATGTAGTTGGGTAGGAGTTTGAATCCCTCACTTGCTGTAACTGTGTGTGTGTGCATGTGTGACACCATTGGTCAATGTGGAGTGGGTTTTGATTTTTCTAGTGTATTACATATCACAATGATAACTGTATGTGTATAATGCATGTAAGGTAGCTGTGGGGCTAAGCTATATACATGTGACCTCAATTTTTTCATAGGTGGGGAACTGTGCTTTCTCCATGAAAGCATCTGTTAGCCTTGCCAGAACGTGCTGGCGCTTTCCAGACCTTAGGTTGCTAATGTATGCTTGTGACAAGCTTAGCCACTGCAGTGATCCCTGGGTTACGTCTTCTGTTCCACATCCACTCATCACGGTTTCAATTGAAGAGTGTGAGTGAGGGTTTATGCTTGAGGTAAGTTTGAATCCTGTTCCAAAGCAAGCAAAGTCTGGCAAAGATGACTAATTATAGGTGTGCAATAACCTCTGTTGATCTGCATGCAAACCCTTTAATGCTTATGTGCTCTACAGAGGGATTTCCAAAACCCTTTGGTAATGTGATTATCAAAGGAGAGATGACTAAACACATGGCTGTATGTATACATTAGTACCTGTTCCACATTTTGGGGACTACTATCTATGTGGTACTCTGGGGATACTTTGTTTTCTAAAAGTGGATAACTATGCTTTCTTTGGCTTATAGCTTTACAGCATGATTTTGACACCAGGTATCTGTTTGTATGATACCCTTTTGGAGGATGTGTGTCATCTGTAGAATAAAGTATAGCCCACAGTATGCATTTTCATCAAATGTGGGCAGACATAGCTCTACTGTGTTTTGCCTGTACCTAAGAAAACTATATGCCAAACAGGAGTGGTCCCAGGACTGAGTGCAGGTGAGTGCCACTTCTTACTGGCATAGAATTGTACACGGAGGCTGCAGATGTTACTGTGTGTCCTACATCTGTGCGTCAGTTGTCAATCCATCTAACAGTCGTTTATGGTCAGTCTGTTGAGGTTATGTATAATACCAGAATGGGGAATGGGTATGAATTGCTGGGTGAGCTATAGCTGTGTGGAGCTCCTCCTCTCCCTCACCTATAGCCTTGTTAACTGGCTTGACGTCTACTAGGTGTAGGAGTCATGATCTGGCCTACAGGGAACCTAAGTGGGTATGGTGCAGTGTTTGCAGGTTCATAATGTCTCTGTCAATGAGTTCCATAATGCTTTGCTCCATAGCCTTCTAGATAACATTTGTCTGGCTTATAGGGTGAGAGTTTCCAGGATCTGTTGTAGTTCTATCTTTAATTTATGTTAACATTTGCACTGGGTATGACGAGGGTGCACAGGATTATGAATAAGTATATTAGAGGGTCAGCCCAGGTTTGAAGGTTAGTAGACCAAGCCAGATAGGCAGTATTACGTTGGTTTGTACATGTGCTGAGGAGGGATGCAGAGTATATTGTGAAATAGATGCCAAGGATGAAGCTGCCAGGTAACAGGAAAAGGAGTGCCTAAGATGAGGTTTGTGGATGTGGTGAGAGAGGACATGCAGGTGGATGGTGACCGTGCAAGATGCAGAAGGCAGGAAGAAATGGAAACGGATGATCTACTGTGGCAACCCCTAATGGGAGCATCCGAAAGGAGAAGTTGTAACTCAACCCTTGTGGACTGTGAACACCATTACTGTGCGTAATTCCACAAGTATGTAACCTGTATAGAGGCTGCATCTGAACAGAGTGTTTAGGTAAGTTGTTACTTCCTATGTCAGCTTGTGTATGACACAGCCAGGGACACTGTCCAGTACCATTGCCACTGTGGTTTGGACTTTGGTAAAGAGATGTTTTAACTAGAGTGTCTGTGAATCATTGGGTTTTACATTCTTCAGGTCTGGAAATGTCGACCTTGTGTAATGGTAGGGTGGTGAAATCCGAATTCACACAGTCTGACACGATATTGGTAATGTCATTCAGATAAGTGTGCTTTGTGACCATTTTCATTAACTCTGACCCAATCTGAGATTTCCCCTCTAGATTATAAACAACACTAAAAAAGGCTTTACTGTTGTCCTTGGAATCCTTGCCAATTTGTATTGTGAAGCTTGCCTTGTATGATTGAGGGCTTGTATTTTCCCAATGATACTGACCAGTGAGGTTATCCCTTCTTGGTATGTAACTCTTTTGGTACAACTTCACACTTTCTATTGTATATATAGTTTATGGCACTGGTCCATGAGACTAATGCACTTTTACTGTATAAGTGAGTATTTCTTGTGTTT